>NC_142935.1:30000091-30197591 GCF_046866305.1 Octopus bimaculoides
TAAGATGTATGTATGTATATACACCCACAGATACTTACTGTGTTTGTTCCGATTCCGAAGAGGTGTCTACCCATACAGTTTCAAGAGGAAATTCATTAATTGCAGATCCCTGCAGAAAAAAAAAACAGAAAAGAAAAAAAAAGACAAAAATTTACATTGAAATCATGTGATCATGTGACCGACTAGACTTTCAGATGTTGTTACACATCGCTGGTCACAATGCACTTTGCATTGTTTTAGCCCTCAAACGACACCACCCCACCGGCTAGGTAAGCAGGCCAACATTCCCCACCAATCAAAAGGGGGACTGGGACAATGTGAAATGAAGTGTTTTGTTCAAGAACACAATGTATTGCCTGATCAGGGAATTGAACCCCTGATCTACCAATCATGAGTGCAACACCCTAACCACAAGGCCATGCACCTTCACACACTGATATAGATCAAACAAATAAAGTCAGTTTTATTCCCAAACTACCACTTATGACTATTGACTATTTTTACCAATAATACTAAAGACCTTTTACATTATTCTTTATTTTTCTTGAGCCTCAGGGCTTACTATGTTGGTTACCCAATTTTCAGTGCCACTGGACTGGCTCTTGTGCGGGTGGCATGTAAAATACACCATTTTGAGCGTGGCCGTTGCCAGTACCCGCCTGACTGGCCTTCGTGCCGGTGGCACATAAACGCACCCACTACACTCTCAGAGTGGTTGGCGTTAGGAAGGGCATCCAGCTGTATACACTCTGTCAAATCAGATTGGAGCCTGGTGTAGCCATCTGGTTTCACCAGTCCTCAGTCAAATCGTCCAACCCATGCTAGCATGCAAAGCGGACATTAAATGATGATGATGATGATGATGAAATGACTGGAATCACAACATTTCTCCTAGACAGGACACAAATCCAAAGCAGAGTTCAAGCTCAGTAATTTTGAGGGGAGGGGACAAGAAAATTACATCAACCCTAGTACCTGACTGTTACTTTATTTTACCGATACCAAAGGATGAAAACTTCATAACTGCAACTATGTGATTGCAAAGCAATGCAAACTTCTTGGCCACAGAGTCAAATCTGTGCTCATGTATGATTAGATCATCTTTTTTATCTAAAAGCTCAAAAGATAAAAATTTAGCTGAATACTCACATGGATATGTACAAAGATGTCATTGAAAAGGTGGAAGTTATGGACGAAGAACCGTCCTGCACTGGCCTGGGTCAGAGGATTCTGCTTGGTGTCATACAGGAGTCGTCTTTCAGGGGTACGAAGAGCGTCCTGCAAATATTATCAAAGGATAAGGATTATAAATATCATTGATTTCTTTCATTGGGATATGATTAGGACACATGTATAATTGATTATACTGATCCAAGAACCTCATATTTATATATATATATATATATATTTAATATTTTTGGATTAACGGGTATATGTTGATTAATGTGTGGAAGTGTTGAGTTTGGGCTCCTTGGTGTCATCCACTGTTGGGGTGTGTTTCTGTTGGATCTACTTCATGAATTCTGCAGTGTCAGTTGAGATAATAATAATAATTGCATAAGTAACAAGAAGATGGATTAATGCATCTTCCCGTTACTTAAGCAATTATTATAATTATAATTATTATATATAAAGAGTGTGTTGGAGAACACTAAAGCAAGTGGGGTGTTAATATTCATGGAGTAGTGCTCAAATAAATGAGAACTTAATTCTTAACTCCTATATCTGGGGCAGGTGGTTTTGGTGTAGCAAGTTCACCATAAGAATGATCTTTGTTGAGTGTGTATGGAAGTAAAAAGGCAGATAAACAAAGCTAGGCTTAATGAGTGAATTTACATGGAATACAAATAAACAAAAAGAATGATGCAACAGTCTTATCTTGACAGCTGTTTCAGGTGAACCATGACTTATGTCAGTTATCTAAATAACTGTAATATGAGTGTATGAATTTCTTTGTATGTTAGCGTATATTGGACAAAATTAAGTTAAGTGAAAGCGTAAGAGAGACAGAGACAAATGGTAAACTGACCACTAATTTCTGTGAGCTGCTCTCCCAGAACAGCCGAGTTTTGTCTGCAATATTGTGCTCCTCTGTAGAAGACATTTTCAACGTATCCCACTTGATAGATATAGAATTCAGTAGAGACCTCATCTCGGAATCCTAAAAGAGAGAAGAAAAACCTAAGGAAACAATTCTAACATAAGAAGAATAACAATGAAATATGATGCATTGAAAAACATTTATTAGATATGATATTACAATAACAAACAATCGCATACAAGATTTTTCTGTAAGTTAGCTGCCCATTCTTGAAGAATGACTCATCTTGATATCTTTGTGGCAATCTTCATCACCATCATTTCCATGCTGGCATGGATTGAATGATATGACAGGAGCTGGCAAACAGTCAACTGTTATGGCAAAGGTTTCTATGGTGAGATACCTTTCCTAATACCAACCACTTTACAGAGTGGAGAGGGGGCTTTTTACAGGACACTGGTATGGGAGCTATTGAATGTGGAACTGGCACAGGTGCTTTTTCAAGTGGTACCGGCACAGCTTCTTCTCCAAAGTGGCACCTGCATGGGTGCCTTTTTTTAATGCAATGTCAGCACAGATGCTTTATTTTATGTGGTACAAGCATGGGTGCTTTATTACGTGGTGCCAACACAGGTGCTCTTTACAATCCCATATTAGATTTTTCTTTGAGTTAGATGCCCATTCTTGAAGAAACACTCCTCTTGATATCTTTGTGGTCATCATAATTATACTTGTTATTGGTTTTGGGTTCAGTCCCACTATGTGGAACTTATGGCTCAGAAGGAATTTGTGGAGACAGATTTTCTATGGCCAGATGCCCTTCCTCTCACCAACCCTCACCTGTTTCCAAGCAAGGTAATATTTCCCTTTGGTCAGGCATGCTTTTCATGGGAGACTAGAAAAGAATAATGTCACTTATATGATAGTGATGTTTGTTTACAACCGAGACATCAAGACAAGAATATGCACAAACACAGGCACACATATATACACATACACACATACATACAAAAATTACACATAAGGCCGATGACAGTACCGCCTGATTGGCACTCATGCCAGTGGAATGTTAAAAGCACATCCAAATATGGGGTGTAACCAGCCCCTCATTCATTGGGTAATGAACTTTGCTTGTGAAGACCTACTGAAGAAAGTGTAAACAAATCAAAATTGCTGACATGGCCGATGACAGTAATGCCTGATTGGCACTCATGCCAGTAGAACATTAAAAGTACATCCGAGCGTGTTTGTTGCCAGGGCCACGGATTGGCTCCCGTGCCGGTGGCATATGAAAAACAACATTTGAGTGTGGTCATTGCCAGTGCCGCCAGACTGGCTCCCATGCAGGTAGCATGTAAAAACACCTTTTGAGCGTGGTCATTGCCAGAACCACCTGACTAACCCTCATGATGGTAGCACGTAAAAAGCACCGACTACACTCTCGGCGGGATTGGCATTAGGAAGGGCATCCAGCTGTAGAAACTTTGCCAGATCAGATTGAGCCTGGTGCAGCCACTGGCTCACCAGTCCCCAGTCAAATTTCCAGGGAGTCTGAACCAAACCGTTTTGGGGCCCTTCTTTTGTTTGTCTACTCACCTATATATATATATATATATATATATATATACAACAAGCTTCTTTCAATTTCTGTTTACGAAATCCACTAACAAGGCTTTGGTCAGCCCAGTGCTATAGTAGGACACACACCAAAAGTGCCATGCATTGGGACTGAACCCAGAACCATGTGGTTGAGAAGCAAGCCTCTTACCACCCAACCACACCTCACCTATGATGTTGATGATGATGATAATGATAGAGTATAGCAAACCACAAACATTTCTATTCCTATCACATTTACCAAGAATATTCAAGAGAAGATAATATATAATAAAACTCACTGATGGGTATCCCAGAGATAATTTATTTATCATATGGCCATATTCATTAGGCCTGTGTAAAGGATATTGCAGTATACGTTGAAGGGTGGAAGCATAATTCATTTTCTCCGAAGTCGACTCATCAAGGATCTCAGTAAAAACGTTTTGAATTTTCTCAAAGTAAGAACTGAAGGAAAAAAAAAAGGAAAGAAAATATGACAATTCAATGAAGAAGAAAAGAGTCTTTATTTTTTATCTTTAATTTGTTTCAGCCATTGGACTGCAGCCATGCTGGGCACCACCTTGAAGAGTTTTGACCAATCAGATTGACCCCAGAACTTATTCTTTTAAAAGGGCTGGTCTTTATTTTATTGATCTTTTTTGCCAAACTGTTAAGTTATGGGCATATAAACAAATCAACACCATGATGGTGGTGGTGGGGAACAAACACAAACACCCCCCCCACACACACATGGACATACATATACCCTTATACAAACAACAGACTTCCACACAGTTTCTGTCTACCAAATTCATTCAGAAAGCATTGGTTGGTCTGAGGCTATTGTCAAAGATACTCGTTGAAGTGCTACACAGTGGGACTGAACCCAGAACCATGTGGTTGCCAACCGAGCTTCTTATCACACAGCCATGCCTGCACTTATAGAGAGTAAATAATCAACTAAATAATTATTACAAAATTATTAAAAAATATGTCAAATCTCTTTGTCGAAATGTAACCACAATCTAAAACATGTATGTGACGAACAGCTGTGTGGTAAGAAGCTTGCTTACCAACACATAGTTTCGGGCTCAGTCCCACTGCATGGCACCTGGGGCAAATGTCTTCTACTATAGCCTCGGGCCAACCAAAGCCTTGTGAATGGATTTTGGTAGACAGAAACTGAAAGAAGCCATTCGTATATATATATATATATATATATATATATATATATATATATATATATATATATATATATATGTATATGGATGTATGTATGAGTGTTTGTGTGTCTGTGTTTGTACCCCCACCATCGCTTGACGACCGATGTTGGTGCGTTTATGTTCGGCAAAAGACACCGATAGAATAAGCACTAGGCTTACAAACAATAAGCCCTGGGATTGATTTGTTTGACCAAAGGCGGTGCTCCAGCATTGCCACAGTCAAATGACTGAAACAAATAAAAGAATATTGAAACAATATTCAACAAGAAAAACTTGATATTAATAGAGCTATAGACTTACTTGCCAATTTTGGTGCAATGTTCAAAGCCATTAATTGCCAACATGTCACCAAATCGAAGAGAGTAGTTCTTGAAGTACTCAATAAGTTCTTTAGATTTTTGGAACATACGACTATGAGTAATGTCTTCATTACCTCGAATCAGCCGAGTCAACTGCACACAGTTTTCACCAATCTAAGAATGTAAAGGTTAATTAACAATTTAAATTAAATTTAAATAAAATAGCAACTTTATATTTATGAAACACCACACAACTTACAGCTAATGACAATAATTCAACAAATTATTATTTTCAATTATATGTTTTCAATTATAAAAAAAAAATTGTTACATTTTTGTTTTATCTTTTAGTCAGAAAGGAATGCAACGCCCATGACCTTTTAAAGGGCCTCTGTGACTTTGTTTACTTACTGACTGCACCAAGTGTAAATGGCAGTGTACATATAATTTAATGATTAGTGGCAGAAGAAGTATCAATACCAAAAGGTAATCTTTATATCCGACTTAACATGGACGCCCTGTCAGAACACTGAATACAGTGTTATTAGGCTTCAGAGATTCTCATATATAGGTGTTTGATGCATAAAAACACATGTGTGACAGCCAAGGTTTTGGAAGTTGTTAGATGAGGTACTCTGGTTAAAATGGTGAACAAACAGCAATGAGTGTAGTTTACGATGCATATGATACATTCTATGCACCATCATCATCATCATCGTTTAACGTCTGCTTTCCATGCTAGCACGGGTTGGACGATTTGACTGAGGACTGGCGAACCAGATGGCTGCACCAGGCTCCAATCTAATCTGGCAGAGCTTCTACAGCTGGATGCCCTTCCTAACACCAACCACTCCGAGAACCAGTCAGGTGGTACTGGCAACAGCCATGCTCAAGTGGTATTTTTTACGTGTCACCTGCACAGGAGCCAGTCCAGCGGCACTGGCAATGACCTCGCTCGAATGGTGCTTTTTATGTGCCACCTGCACAGAAGCCAGTCAGCTGCTCTGGCAGTGGTCACGCTCGGATAGTGCTCTTAGCGCTCCACTGGCACAGGTGCCAGTCATCGAATTTGCGAATTTGATTTGATGTAAACCTGGTGTACATGTATTATGGTAAACAGTGGAGACCAATGCAGCCCACAGGTTTGTTAGACTCTGTTGAGCTGTCCAACCCATTCCAGTATAGAACATGGATGTTAAATGATGATGATGAGTATCCAAAAAAACTAACCAGAAAAATCACTGTAGTGAGAAAAAAATGTTATTCATTTCAGTCAGTAAGCGAGGTCATTTAGAAAATGTTTCAGCTTTCTAAACTCTGTCATTGCTCTATACTTTTTTTTGTGGACAGTGTAGAATACATTTTATGTAAGTTAACGAATCCAAAATGAGTCACTTTCTAACTCCTGTGGAGCAAAAACTGTTCAATATTCTTTAGGTGAAATTTTTTGTCATTTGCGTACCTTCTGATCGACTGATTCTTTTAGAATAAATGGTAAAGAAATATATTCACACTCAATGAACTCACTTTGTTGGTGAGGTCAAGGAAAGCATCGATATGGGCAGTAAAAACAGATTTATAGTAACTGGATTCCATGGCACACAAGAACACTGAAAAATAAATAAAATACAGAACAGAGAATAAGAATAAAAACAGAATGGTTGAGGGGAAAAGCAAGCTATTTCTGGCATTTAGATATACAATGAAATAACGATTTGTTTCAGAAACAAATCAGATATATGGTATGAGAGAAAACATTTAAGTTATGGTACTTACTTGATGTTTTCAATGGAGAAAGAAATTTTGTTGCAATTTTGTTTAGTTTAGAATAGAAGTTTCTTTCAGAAAGAGCAAGTTCAAAAGCTGTAGCTGTTTGACCTGATGAGCTCTTACCAACTAAACAACCACAAGAGATTCCACCAGCTTGTAAAGAGCGGATCCAACCAGTCTAAAGGTTAAAAAAGAATACATAGATAAATAAACAAATTTAAATGTGAGATTCACATAATTTAAATGCATTAAAATAATATTCTTAATATTAATGCAACATAAAATAGTTGTTTAGCTCAGAGATGGTGAAATTATATCAGGTGAGTGATGACAGCTTTATAAATTCTTGACAGTTATAGAATTCTGTTTCTTACCTTTCTCAGAGTGTTTAGAACCACTGGCTTGCTGGTTTTTGTTACAGAACTATAGTGATTCTCACTGAAAAGACGACAAATGTTATATTAATGAGACCCTGATTTCTTCAAACATTTATTTAAAAAATCAAAGAAATATCATTATGAATTCTGCCCTTTTGGCTTTCAAAACACTTGTTCCTTTTATAAGTAAATATCATTATCATCATCATCATCATCATCATTTAACGGCCATTGTCCATGCTGGCATAGGTTGGACAGTTTGACCGGACTGGCACGCTGGAAGACTGCATCAGATTCCAGTCTGATTTGGCATGGTTTTCTATGACTGGATGCCCTTCCTAATGCCAACCACTCCAAGAGTGTAATGGGTGCTTTTATGTGCCACTGGCATGGGTGCCATCTGTGTGACACCGGGGTGCTTTTATGTGTTAATTTGTATGACACCAATATCTTCCAAAACTGTGATTTTGCTCAGCTTGATGGGTCTTCTCAGGCATGGCATAATGTCTCAACCATTGCCTTTGTGAAACCCAACACTCGAAAGGAACTCAGCCACTTTGCCTCCATGAGACCCAACACTTGAAAGGAACTCAACCTCTTTGTCTCTGTGAGGCTCAACAATCGAAAGGAACTCAGTCACTTTGCTTCCCTGAGGCCCAACGCTCAAAAGGTATCGCTTACATGCCACCAGCACGGGTGCACTTGGCTTGATGGGTCCTCTCAAGTACAGCACATCACCAAAAGTCTTGCTCACTTTGTGAGGCTCAAAGTTCGAAGATCAAGCTTCACCACCTTGTCCCATGTCTTCCTGGGTCTACCTCTTCCACAGGTTCGCTCCACAGTTAGAGATCAGCACTTCTTTACACGGCTGTCCTCGTCCATATGCATCACATGACCACACCGGCACAGTTGTCTCCCTTGCACACCACACCTGATGCTTCTTGTGCCTAACTTTTCTCTCAAGATGCTTACACTCTGTCAAACATGCACACTGACATTGCACATCCAGCAAAGCATACTGGCTTCATTTCTTTCAAGAAAGAATCTATGAAGTTATTTAGTATTTTTGAATTTTTTTTTTTTTTACTAATCTCTTTTAGTACAATATTACAGAAGACAGAAATGGTAGAAAAAGCCTTTCAGTTATTCAACAGTGGCCATGCTGGAGCACTACCTTACTACCTTGAAGGGTTTTTAGTCAAATTGCCCCTAGTATTTAGTTTTTAAAGTTTGGTATGTATTTTATCATTCTTTTTTGCTTATCAGTTCTTGTCTAACTGTCCAATCCATGCCAGCATGGCAAACAGATGTTAAATGATATTGACGATGGTGATCATGAGCCAAATTCTTGCATTGCTTACAAATGGCACTACCACAAAGCCCTTTGAAGCCATAAATGTGATGGGTAAAATACTTAAGATTTAATAAATTATCTATTTAAATTTACCTGGGCTGTTTTCCAGAATAGTAGACGTCAGGATGAAAACCTCCGGAATCGGTTAGGAATAAAGAATGGTTGTCTCCAGCAGCAATGTCCCATACCAAGCAGTTGGCAACAAACTGAATAAGTAAAATGTAAAACTTAGTATTATTCAATACAAGATCAGTACAATTTGTTTAAACTGGTGCTCCATTGATTACGACAAGCGTTCCAGTTGATATGATCAACCAAACAGCCTGCTCGTGAAATTAACATGCACGTGGCTGAGTATTCCACAGACACATGCGCCCGCCCTTATTGTAGTTCTTAAGGAGATTCAGTGACACAGAATGTGACAGGGCTGACCCTTTGAATTACAGGTACTACTCATTTTTGCTTGTTCAGCGGACTGGAGCAATGTGAAATAAAATGTCTTGCCCAAGGACACAACATGCCACACGGTATTTGAACTCACGACCTTATGAGTTTGAGCCAAATACCTTAACCACTAAGCCGTGCACTTTCACACAGATTGTTTAACAAAGAAAATCACTGAGAACAGGACAAAAGTAAAGTAAAATATAAAAAAAAAAGAGACTGGGGCTGACAGATGTGTGTGTGTGTGTGTGTGTGTGTGTGTGTGTGTGTGTGTGTGTGTGTTGAGAGAGAGAGAGAGCATGAAAGGAGGAGGAAGTAAGAGAGAATACTGTCCCCTATATAAAGGTACAAGAGGCTTTGGCACAGTCGTTTGGGACTGCTTATTTAACATCACCGATTCCATGTTGAGTTATTTGACACCAGATGTTTTAAGGTTTCTCTCTCTCTCTCTCTCTCTCTCTCTCTCTCTCTCTCTCTCTCTCTCTCTCTCTCTCTCTTTCTCTCTCTCTGTTTGCCTCCAGCGCCAAAACATATTGTTGCTAAAACAGGCTGGATGTCCAGTCAGCCATATAAAAACTTCAGCATTCAAGTAGTCACGTCCAATCATCTCAAACCAACCTATATTTAAATAGCTGGCCAGTTATCCTTTTATTGCTGTAATGAAGCTAAAGTCAAGTAAATTGTTATCACACACACATAAAAAAAAGAGCAACTTACTTTAACTGGAGATGGAACACTTGGAGTTTCAGTGTGTCCTAACTGTCCATAAGCATTGAAACCCCATGAGAAAACCTACAAAGAAAAAGACATTATTTTACAACCTAAGTTTCAAGCTAATGGAAGATAGTAATCATGTAAAGTAAATATAACAAATAATCCAGAATCCTTGTCTGGTACCGGATCAATCCCAAAGTCTAATTAGTTTGTACCAGTCACAAGGTCAAACATACCTGAAAGTTTCATCTGAATCCATCCAGTGGTTCTTGAGATATCTTGTCCATAGACAAACAAACATGACTGAAAACAGTACCTCCGCCTTCACTAAGGCGGAGGTAATAATAATAATTATAGAGGAAACAGGCATAAAACCCAGTTTAATACAGCTCCAGAAAACAGTGTTACTAGGGACAGTTAAGATACTTAGGAGGGTTCTTGGTATCTAAGGTTACTTGTTGTAGTCTGATGTTAGGAATTTTTCTTTCCCAAAAGTCTAATCTGTTGTGAGTATATGAATAATAATAAAAATCATAACTTTAAATTTTGGCACAAGGCCAGCAATTTTAGGGGAGGGGTTATGTTGATTACATTAATCCTAGTGTTCAACTGGTGCTTATTTTATCGACCCAGAAAGAATGAAGGGCAAAGCCGACCTTGGCAGAATTTGAACTGAGAACGTAAAGAAGGACAAAATGCCGCTAAAAGTATTTTGCCTGGCATGCTTAATGATTCTGCCAGCTCAGCACCTTTACAGTAATAATAATGAATGATAATAATAATCTTTTTTACTATAGGCATAAGGGCCTGAAATATAGGAGAGGGTGACTAGTCAATACATCAACCCCAATTTCATTAACCCCGAAAGGACAAAAGCCAAAGTCGACCTTGGTGAAATTTGAACTCAGAACATAAAGACAGACGGAATGCCAGATAATAAATAATGATGATGATGATGATGATGATGATGATGATGATGATGATGGTGGTGATGGTGATGATGATGACGATGATGATAAATAGAAGCATATTACCTGTGAATAGGCTGTGAGTGCCAAGCAGTGGTTAGAACCAGCAACAACTTTGGTGCAATTCTTAGAATTCAATGTCTTGACACAGCGTGGTATGTCACTAAGGAATCAAAATATATGAACGATATAATTTATTTCTTTTTTCTTTTTTTGTAGGAAACATTTAAAAAAAAAACTTTCTCAAAATACATATTTTGTTACAAGCTAATGAGGGGGTTTCTACATGACTGCTTAAACTGCTAGAAATAGCAGCCAAAATCCAGAAACCTCTAAGTGTACTAAGTGCTTTTTATGAGGCACCATCACCAGTGCTTTTTGTGTGGCACTATCGCCAGTGCATTTTATGTGGCACTAGCAGCAGTGCTTTTAGATCACAAGACATATTTGAGTCATTAGACAGTGTCCATGCTGGGGCACTTATTTTGTCAGTCTCTTTTACTAGACTGCTAAGTTATGGGAATGTAAACAAACCAATACTAGTTGTCAAGTGGAGGAACAGAAACAAACACATACATGTGCCATGCTTCCACATAGTTTTCATATACTAAATTCACTCAGAAATCATTGGTCAATCAGCAGCTATAGTAGAAGGCACTTGCCTAAGGTGCAGTGCAGTGGGACTGAACCTGAAACCATATGGTTGCAATTCAAGCTTCATAACTGCACAGCCATAGCTGCACACCTATGACTGCAATAAAAAGAAAATTCGTTGGGCTTTTTTTTGCTTTTTTTTTAATAATTAAAGAGATGGGTAAGTGACCATCACATTTTTATATTCTCCTCTATCGGGTGGAGGGGGGTTGAGGAGGGGGGACACTGCAAATGACTGAGAAACAAATGAAATTAATGTTTTGCATTGTTGTAGGACGTGTTGGTTAAAAAGAAAATATGGGTGGAAAAATGGAATTATTTTAATGACAATTGTGAAAAGAAAAAAAGAAAAGAAATATACACCCAGCTTTTTTTTATATGTATTTATAGACAACTATTTTACACGATAAGCCTTTTTAATAACACTTAATAAAAAAAAACAGTGAATATTTCATATTTTTCACTAAAAAAGCTGTCCTTAGAGAAGAATCCCAGTCACTAAGCAAAGACACAATTAAAAGAGGAAGTTATAAAACTTGTTGTTGCTGTTGTTGTCACTTTTGTTTAGTTCCAGGTCAACCCTGATCAATCAAGATCAAAAATGTCCCAGCTGTGACTATCCCATCGTCTTTTCAGATAGCATTTTCTATAACTATATTGTGTTTCTAGACATTGTGTTTACGACAACTATATCACCTGATGTGTTTTGTTTCAGTTTCTTTTTTTGCAACAGTAGGATATAATTTAAGGCAGATCTAGCTGCGATTTCTTGCAGGTCAGGCAAATATGCAGAGGCTGTCTCATTGACTTACAAAGATTTTTTTTTTTGTTTGTATAAAGGCTCTTCTTTACTGGTTCCATCTACATGGTTGATTCAGTTGGTTCCAGTTTTGATGACAGTAAGATGAAAATAAAATTTATGATATTTCTATGTTAATTTCAAACTATTTAAGATGACGAATTTAGTCTGCATTTCAGCTTGTTCTCAAACTTGAGCAAATTTTAATTAAACTATAATTTGGAGCCCAAGCCCCTACCAGGTCACTTGACATGCTATAAATAGCAACCAAATCCCCTTCAAATCACACTCAACTGGCTTTAAAATGGAAACAGACATTAGATAATGTAGTCCTATGTAAATTGCCATACATGAAGGTATTATAAGACATACTTTTTCCTCTTCAAAATGTCTTGAAAAAAAATCAGCCCAACTCCTATATGCAAAGATGGGCCTATATTACATACTAAAATAAACTAAACACTTTTTTTTGTCCTGAATATACACTACTGAAATTGGGGTGCATCCAATATACCCATGCATCTTTTATACCATCAAATACAGTAAAGATGGTAAAGGCCCCCTTCAGTCATGAATGACCATGGGATGTACCTAGAAAGTTCCCCTCTGAGGCACAAGTCTGGGCGAGATAGTTTATGGAAGACCAGCAGTCATCCATGCACAGCAGCCACCCCTCTCCATGTCACCGATGTTATCCAAAGGAAAGGCAAAGGGGTCGATACAGCAACTCATTCCTACAGCTGAGTGAATTGGAGTAACGAGAAATGAAGTGTCTTCCTCAAGAACACAACACACAGCCCAGCCTACCTCATGATTGTGAGCCTGATACTCTAACCACTGAGCCATACTCATCATCATCATCCAGTGTTTTGTTCCCATTAACGGGGGTGGCCAGATCTACCTCAATGCCATAGCAACTGAGGTAGGCAGGTGCAGCCCACCCCAACCTTTGGGCTGGCTGGTGCCCATTCTCCTTTACTATCATGAGGCTTTTATGGAGCTGGATTTTCTACGGGGAGCATGCCCTTGCTTACTCCCAACCTCAGTTTCTAGACATGAGTAGTCCCGAGACGAAGACCTCTACCAGGATTTTTAAGAAATGTGGTGGAAAACTAGCTCAGGAAGGCAGGGACGCTACTCCCTGAGACCCCTTTCAGAGCCCCTACTACTAACTATTTACAATGAGCAATAAGAAAATTTGTCAAAAGTAAACTAAGTATGAAGTAGGCAGTCTATCACAGGAAACAGAATCTACCCTTGTGTCTTAATTGCCATCGGATACTTTAATTGCCAAGGGTACTTTTTGAGTTGGCTGATTATGTGACACTGGTGTAGGTTACAGCTATGATCTCACTTTATTTGCCGGGTCTTCTCAGTCACAGCATACCTCCAGAGGTCTCTGTCTTTCATCATTTCCTCTGTGAGGCCCAACGTTCGAAAGTCATGCTTCACCACCTCATCCCATGTCTTCCTGGGTCTCCCTCTACCCCGGATTCCTTCCACTGTTTGGGAGTGGCACTTCTTCACACATCTCTCCTCATCCATCCACAGTACATGACCATACCAACGTAAACGTCTCTCTTGCACGCCACATCCAATGCTTCTTATGTCCAACATTTCTCTCAGGGCGCTTACACTCTGTCATGTGTGCACACTGACATTACACATCCAGCAGATCATGCTATCTTTAACCTCACTGGCACTGGTGCCACGTGAAATGCACCCAGTGGTTGGAATTAGAAAGGGCATTCAACCAGACAGCAGAGTTTGGCACAGTCCTCTGCTTGTAAGCTCCAGTCAAAACTGTCCAACCCAGATGTTAAACGATGATGATGATACTGATATATAATAACAAAAATAACCTAAAAAATAACAAAGCATTATAAAATTATTGTGCATTTTGTTAATAAATGTAAGCGGGGAAAATTTTGCAGCTTATTCTCATGTATTATATGTACCTAAATTTAAATCTTGATTTTGGAGAAGAAAGTGCATATTATGCAGGTAATATTGAAAGAGGCTTATTGTAATAAAATCAGAAGGTGAGGTTCAATGTCATTAGACGAAGATGTTCAGGAACTATCTCAATGTAACAGCAGAAAATCTTCGAGTTCCCTTGTTTACTAGTAAACTCAGTCAACCATTGCAGTTTAGCAGAGCTTTGCATTGCCAGCCATGGATCTTGAATTGCTTCCCTAAATTAACAAGAAAGCGCAAGCAAGCATGCATGCATGCACACACATACATACATACACAGAGAGACCCTCTCATACACACACACAGACACTCATGAATTTACTTACCGTTCTATACTGTCTCCAAGCCCAAGTTGGCCTTTGCTGTTTTTACCCCAACACCAGACCTCTGTTTCGAAATAAGGCAGTGGTTCAATACTGGAACATTGACTGACACCTGGAATAGATAAATTGAAAAAAAAAAAAAGAAGTAGAATCAATTTTCTGATAATAAACTCTGTTTAAAAATATGTTGGCAGATGGAATGAATATAATCTGCTCCATATTTCTCATATCATCGTCATCATTTAATCTCCACTTTTCCATGCTTGTGAAAGTCAGATTGAATTCACTGAAGCAGATTTTCAATGGCTTGATGCCCTTCCCATTGCTAATTCTTACCAGTTTCCAAGCAAGTTAATATTTCCCTGTGACCAGACATGTTTTCATAAAATATTAGAAACGAGAGAAAGAGAGTGAGAAAGATTGAGAGAGAAAGGGAGAAGAAAACAGAGATAGAAAGGAAGAGAGAGGACAGGAAACAGAAGAATGGAGGAGGGGAGAGAGAGAGAGAGAGAGAGAGAGAGGGATTCAACAATTTAACCAACTGTTATAACCTATTGATTTGTTTATCAGGGAAGACTATAAATAGTCTGGCACCATAACCAAGTGAAGAGAAAGTCCTCTCTCTCATTTGTATCTCATCAACTTTCTTCCGAGAGATCTCTGCTTTGCAAGCTATTTGGTGACCCCCCCCGCCCACTGTGTGGCACCTTGGGCAAGTGTCTTCTACTATAGCCTCGGGCTAACCAAAGCCTTGTGAGTGGATTTGGTAGACTGAAACTGAAAAGAAGCCCGTCGTGTATATATATATATATATATATATATATATATATATATATATATATATATATATATATATATATGTGTGTGTGTGTGTTTACGTCCCCGTAACTTAGAATAAGTACTAGGCTTACAAAGAATAAGTCCTGGGGTCGATTTTGCTTGACTAAAGGCGGTGCTCCAGCATGGCCACAGTGCCACAGAATTAGATCTAAGCCTTTCACTTAGTTAGACATGAACTCAGAATGTAACAGATTGTTACTAAAATACTAGAAGCTATTTTGCATGTGAGATATGACATAATGTTGTTGTGAACTGCTTTGATGATAACTTCCTCAAGACTACTTCTTGTCTCAAGTTGTTTATCTGCTCAAAACTGCTTCTATTAAAGCATTTCATATTTAAATTAAAATCTCAAGTGAAAACTTAATTGTTACACAAATGATAATGTGAGAACTTAACTCGTTAAAATTTCCATTGTGGCTTTATGTAAAAACATTTATTAGTTTTTTTTTTATTAATTTGTTCTTTTTTATTTTTTTTTTGCAAACAAACAAACAAAACTAACACAATTTCAAACTTAAAACTGGAGTGGTTGTTGCAGTGAGTGTCGCTGGACATTCTCTCCAGCAGCAAAGCCTTTGCAATCATGTCTACGAGGTATGGCTAAACAGTTCTCTCCACCTCCGCCTTGCTCCATCTTCTGCTGCTTAATCCCCCACCACCACCTCTTTTTTTCTTTTTCTTTGTTTCCTTCATGAGGTAGTTCTGGAGGGCGGGTGGGGGTCTTGATAATTTGATCTTTTATACTTTTAATGTCTTTTTTCTTTCTTTTCTTCCTGTAAAAATATGTTAATAAACCATTTTGATTCTTAAGAAAAAAAAAAAAGAAAAAGAAAAATTCTTGATTTTCCTGTAATTCAAGTTACTGAAGCAGGGCATTTTGGCACAGCTGTTTTGGCACTGCTTATTTAGTGATGCCGATTCAACACTGACCTCACTGACATCGGATTTTTTAATGTATCCCTCATTCTGCCTTCCTTCACTATCTCCCTCTATTTAAATCCATCTATATGTATGTGTAATCTCTCTATTCTTTTATTCTTTTTCTTGTTTCAGCCAGAAATCATCCGGTAATTACCATTTGAATGGAAATTTTGTTTTCACTATAAAACACATATTGCTAGGTTTGTGCGACCCCCTTGAGACCCAACTACACTCTAGCTGAAAAATATAGAATACCTCATAAGTAATATAAAAGTCCTAAATTCAGTGACGGCGTAAATGAAGATGTTATGCATTAATTCAATGTGTTAAACCTACCTTTATTAATGTATATCAAATCATAGATATATACAAGATTTACACAGATATAAGAGTTAGAACCTGTGATCCACCTGTGGACCTTTTTCTTGGGAAATTTTTGCTCGATGCACTAAAAGGTTTCCCCATCCCTTTTTTAAAATGTATCTGCTTTAAGTAAGATAAAAAGATATAATAGGGGAGAGAGAGAGAGAGAGAAATGATTTAAAAAATGGTAGAATTGTGGAAATGAAAAGCTTAAGGATACTTAGAAGGAGAAAAAGAGTTGAAAAGAAGTAAAGAAGAAATACTAGTTAGAAAAATAACAATGTGAGAAAGAGAGAGACATTGTGAAGTAAAGATAAACAGAACTACAGTAATTCCTCGACTATCGCAGGTATTCCAAAACCTCCCACAATAGGTGAAAATCAGCAAAGTAGAAACAGTACTGTATATTTTTCTTAATATCATTTTTATAATTTCCGCTGAGGTCGACTTTACCTTTCGTCCTTTTGGGGTTGATTAAATAAGTACCAGTTATGCACTGGGGTCGGTGTAATTGACTTAATCCTTTTGTCTGTCCTTGTTTGTCCCCTCTATGTTTAGTCACTTGTGGGAAATAAAGAAATAAATATTATCTTTGTAATTTGTATATAATTTATTTTATTATAAATGCAAAACAACACCACGGAGGAATTGATGTAAGCTTAAATAATGAACCGCGATATGGTAAGGGATTACTGTATAAAGGAGAAAGAAAGAGAATAGAGATTTGACTAAATCATAAGTGAAAAAAAACCAGGAAAAATTCTAATAAGAAACAAAAGTGACAGTAAAGCTCTGACTTACTTTTCTCATCTTTTTTATGCGTCTGTCGGTCTTTTTCGAGCCTCTTGGATCGTCTCCAAAGGGCTCTGAGGGAAGAATGTGAGTCGGACCTCTCACTCAAAAGAATATCATCTGTACTGCCAGATCTTCTTCTCCACAAATCCTCGCTTGCTGAAGTATCGTATGTAAAGACAGAGTCACGACGGGATAAGTTTGGCGAGTCAGTGTCTGACTGTAAATTGGAATCAATGCTGCTAGACTTTGAAAGACCATCTAATTCTATACTCTGACCAGAGACAAAGCCAAAGGAATCTGCCATGCTGCCAACTGATGATCGGAACGTGCTGATTGCCCGATGAGTTAAATCAGTGACCTGTTGAACGACGGCCACAGAAGTTTCTGGAACTGAAATAAGTAAGTTTTCCAACCGACTTTTAATAGGATGTTGACAACCCAAATCTGTATCTGAATCTTCTCGGTTGCAGAGTTGTTTGGCAAGGAACTCCCGAGCTTCATCTTCATCCAAAATATGAGATTTTTGAACTATATTTTCCATACTAACAGTTGTTGAAGGTTGGGAACTGTGACTATTATTGCAATCTGTGTCCTCAGGCAAATCCCCTTTAGGGTCAACAGAATTTTTCACAGGAGTCTCTGTGTTGTTTGAAGAATCAACAGTTTTCTGAACTGAATTATTTTCCTTAGAATGTTCTTGAAATTCTTCAGAATTAGCAGAGTTTGGGATTGTATTTCCATTTGCTTCGTTTTCCATGTTATTGTCTAGAGTTGCTTGAATCGTATCATCTGTTAGTCGAGGTTTTAATTTATTATCACATTCTGCTGCAGAATTTGTTGGACAAGAACTATCAGCAGTCTTTGTCTCACAAGCACTTTTCTCTTCAGATTGTGAAGTTTGGATGACTTCATCTTTTGTAGTTAAGTTCACAATTTGCCCATTTTGGGACTGATTTTCTCCAGTTTTCAAATCTGTAGTATGTTTTTCTTCAGATTCTTGTGAAGAAACAAAAGGTTTATTAATATTGTTACAAGACTGACTTTTGCCACTTGTAATTCCATTGCTAGAATTTATTTCAGAAGGTTCAGTTGATTCTGATGTCGGTTGAGAGGATTCATAGGCAGAACTGCTGTCTGTTTCTTTTGCTAGACATGGGGCAGAGTTTGATAATGACTCGTTCTTTAAAGGTTCAGATCTAGTTATTGGTGCTTTGTTGTCAGGTTTCTTACAGCAAGTGTGTTCATCACTTATAATACACAAATCATTAGTTTCAATGTAGCTATAGATCTCTTGGTTACACTTGGCACATGTTGGAGGATAATACTTGTGGAATCTCATATCAGAACTCATCTTTTTAGGTGTACCAATGGCTCCTTGTTTTTCAACCAAAGCTATACTATGTGACAGACCACACGAGACATCAAGTACATTGTATTCCAAAAGGTCTTCCACCCTTTCTGGAACAGGAGCAGTTGTTTGTTCTCCTAACCCAAGTCCCATTCCACTACCCCAGACCCATAACTCACCCCTGCAGGAAATAGCCAATGTGTGGGTCTCCCCACAGGCTACCTGACGTATCAGGATCTTTTCTTCAGGCATTGGAATTCCATGTTTACATTTATCTTCTGTCAAACGAAATGTGACTTGCTCGGGGTTAGAAATTATCTCAGAACGTCCCAAACCGCACTGGTCTTTTGTGGAATCACCCCAAGTAAAAACATCTCCAGAGGAAGACACAGCAGCACTGTACCATTTTCCACATGTCACTTCTGTTATCTCCTTTCCTGAAACAGAAAATACAATAAATTACATTACACAACGATATCCAGTCTGATTAAATGTGTTTTTAAAGACATTTAACACAGAAGTTTTTACAAGAGGTTATGGTAAATTTATTTATTATTTGCATATTATTTGATATGCTTTCCTAAACAACATAGTGTGTTTGTATGTGTTCATGTGTATGTGTGCAAGTGCAAACCTACATAATCCTTTTTTTTTTAAAGCGAAATATTTCACTGCTGTCCTCCTGAAAGGAAATTCCTTTTGGCAACATGGTTGTCCCCTTTTTAGGAAAAGAGAACAAAAAAAATAAACAAAAAAAAAACAAGTACACATGCACACCTGAAACTATTCACTCACAGCCAACATCATTCCATAAGAGACAGCTTTTCTTTCCCTCCCAGAAAATATTCTAAGTGTTCACCACTTTTTTATTCTGGTTCAGTGGTTCCTAACCTTTTCAGTGGTTTCCAACCGTTTTATTCAAATGTGTTTTCCCATGGACTCCTTTTAATATGCCTATCCTTATATATATATATATATATATATATATATATTTATTTGAAATTTTGAATTTAGTTCACAAAAACCCAGTACAGCCTTTGTGGACCACAGGTTGGGAACCACTGTTCTAGTTCGTGTGAACCAGGGCTGTATATTTACCTCCAACACAAAAGAGTCCATGTGCTTCTGGTCAGCATGTGTGAGAAATCGTCAGTATTGTCAAGTTCAATAAATGGAGTGAAACCATTGGTAACATTATGCCATAATGAGGAATGTATTGCTCAACCATATACACAGACAGCTCGAAAGTAAATAGATGTCCTTCATTATGCAGTGCAGACAGGTAAGTGATAAGAAACTCTCAAGACAGCTAAAAAGCAGACGGTCTTTAGAAAAGCAACTCCCTCAAGCAAGTGTTTTGGTCCTTAAATTCTCACTCTAAGGGGTTTGACCACATTCACACACACACACACACACACACACACACACACACACACACACACACACACACTCACACATGCAGCGCAGACAGATAAAAACTACACAAGGCATGTCTATTAATTACTAGATTAATTGCTTAAATGCCTTAAATGACATTGTTTTATTTCTAGAAATAGATCTTTCAAAAATGGTGGTGTCTGTCTACTTTTGAGATGTCTGTGCAGGTTTCTGACAGGTTTCTGACAGGTTTCCACACAGTTTCCATCTGTTTCACTCAGAATATGCTGGTCAACCTAAAGATGTGGTAAAAGACACACATCTACAGCACTTGCGCATCAAACATGAAACCACTTGGCTGATGTTTACAAAAGAAAATTCTTGACCACAGAGTCACGCCATGTATTCATGTAACAGCACGAAGACTGCCAATAAAGGCATGAATGACACACATCCGATTCCTTCTTCCGAGCAAATTTGTAGCTTATTGTACCTGGATATGAAATCAATACATAAACACCTGTAAAAATAATTACTCACCATTGAATATTTCCAATACTTGTGGGGTAGTGATTGAGGTTTTTGTCAACCCATTGAGTCCCAGTTGACAACGGCTATTACTGCCCAAAGCAAACACCTCAGCTTTTTGGCTGATGAAAAGACTGTGGTCAAAACCAAGGGAGACTCTCTTGATGACCTTGTTGGAAAATATGTCGAATGTTTGCAGTCGTATATCTCCATAGTATCCTTCCCAAAGGCAAACAATTCCATCTTTTTCTTCCTCACTGTAAAAAGAAAAAAGAAAAAGATAATGATAGACTATAAATATGAATGCATACATGTAAATACATACAAACACACACAAACATATAAACGAGTGGGTGGGTGCTGAAAAGTTCTTGGTTTTAAGGGTATCGTGAAAGGCCTGGTTGGAGGCCCAACCGTCTGAGTTCTTTTACAGGGCTTAGGAAAACTGAAGTACCCTTGCAATAGATGCGTGAATCTGAGAGGGGAATACGATGAGTAAAATCATAATTAACTGATCCTCCTGTATTTTCTTTTACCCAAAGCCAGGAACTTTCAGCCCCCCCCCCCCATATAAATATACATGTAAGGGTTTTTGAAACTCTCTCAATTATAATTGTGACTTGTTCATAACTATAAATATTCTTCTTTCATGCATTTTATGATAACATATTTGGCCATCAATATATTCATAAATAATTATTGTTTATGATATATCCTCCATAATGTATTATTGCATTGCTTTTTAATTATATATGTGAATTTTTGCTACCCAGGTAACTATTTATTTATTTTTTTCCTTATTTGTACACTCTTTTACTTGTTTCAGTCATTTGACTGCGGCCATGCGGGAGCACCGCCTTTTAGTCGAGCAAATCAACCTCAGGACTTATTCTTTGGAAGCCTAGTATTTATTCTATCGGTCTCTTTTGCCGAACCGCTAAGTTACGGGGACGTAAACACACCACCATCGGTTGTCAAGCGAGATGGAAGAGATAGTGAATTCATTGAAGATTGCTTAAAAGTATACTTGACCTGGTTGTCTAATTGTAATGCAATGTCATTACATCAGCAGTTAAGCCAAGTGAAGCAGATGAAATGGAATAAAACGATCGCTGTTAATTTAAAATAAAAAACAAGATAATAAAGAAAGAGATAGTGAGAACTGAAAATATATATCAAGTAATATGACAGACATTACATCAAATATTCATATTATTAGATCTTTTCCCATGAGCATGAACACAGTTACTGGTTTGACCTAAAATACACAATTTTACTGTAATCAATGTATCTGTTTTCTATTTTCGAGGACACAACTGATAGTAGTAAGTATGTATGTATGTATGTACATGTGTACGCATGTATGTACGCATGTATGTATGTATGTATGTATGTTATTATTCAGTTTTATTTCAAGATTTCTTGCCAATAAAGAGCAGGTTTCTAACCTAGATCTAAGGCTCCTTCATAGGAATTTCAACAACATCAACAGGGTATTTGTACATGTTTGTGTGTATGTGTGCAGTATTTGATGTCAGTGCATGTGCAGATTTGAATGTTTTATGTATGTATTCTCTTATTCTCCTGATTCTCCTATCAGCTTCACTGTACAAGAGTCCAACAGCCAATATTATAGCCACCAACATTTGGAAATGCCGATAGCAGAAAGTTGGTGTCAATGTTTGTCACAAACTTAATGAATGTCTCACTTGGAGACAGGTGACGGTTGGTAACAGGAAGGGCTAGAAAATCTGCCTCAACAAATTCCATCTGACCCATGCAAGCATCGAAAAGTGGACATTAAAATGATGATTATAGTGATGGCATGTGTGTGTGTGTGTGTATCTAAAAGAGAGAGCAGCAGATTTGAACCCGAGTGCTACCAAGCATTTGCAATTAGATAAAAAAAAAAGTCCTGAAAAAATACAGTATCAGGTATATTTACCACATTAACTGGCAACAGAAACTGCAGTTGAGAGACTGGCTGAGTCTGTGGCAGACGTCAGGGTAACTGTCATTCATAGTACAAACATACTCCTTGGGGCTATGCACTGAATATATATTATTGGTGCTAACTCTATAAAGTTGACGACATTGTTTTAATGTGAGGGCTCCATTACTCTGAGGTTTATGTCTATGAGGAGTGACTTTGTGAGGAATACAAATTAACAGGCACATACAAACACTTACATACAACACACATATACACACACACACACACACACACACACACACACACACACACACACAATGTGCTTGTATATACATACATACAGTCATACATACACAGATAGAACGTTATGATGAATTGAGAGATCTTAAATTCAATGGAGCAATACAATACAATAGAATGAAACAGATTCAAAATTGAATTTTGATGATGTTTTGTCATAAATAAAATAAAGAGAATATTTTGTGATATTTACATTTTCAATGTTTATAGAAATGAATCAGAAAAAATAAAAATCAACAACAAACGGTTTAGGGTAAATTTATACAAATTAATAAACTGTGAAGTTAGTCAAAGGAAAGAATTTTTATTTAAAAAAAGAAAAGCACACAATATTTCAAATCATGTGCTTGGTGTTTTTAATGGGAGCTTTGTGAGATTTTGTCTCCGTTCTTGATGACCAAATCCATGGAATGTTGTCAAAGAGACTTTTGTTGTGTGCATGTGTTTCTCTCATTCTATTTCTCTCTCTCTCGTAACTGAAGATTCAAGTTCTAAAATTACTTAAGTCACAGGAAACTCAATGTAACTTAAGCAACTTCAGCAGTAAGGTCATCACTTACTGTAAAAGTCAAGTTTTTTAGGCTAAAATTTGTAACCAAAAGAGGTAGGTTAACCTATGCACCAAGACGACTTTGGAGGACCAAAAATTCCATGAGAAATGCAGCAGGATTTGGAAAGATAGCGACGATGTTTGAATGTTTACACTACATGTTTACATTATATACTATGTTGATTTGCCAGCTGGAAAATACAGTAGTCTCAGTTTGTCATGTGTCACTGGCAACAGGAAGGGCATCCAGTCATAGAAAATCTGCCTAAATAAAATTCTGGCCAACACATGCAAACATGGAAAAGTGAACATTGAAACAAAGATAGTGATCGGTATGATAAGCTGGAGAGAGAGTGGAATCCGAAGCTAGTAAGTTAGTCCCTAACTGACTGTTTAAATTAAATTAAGCCTGATGCTATAGCTGTGGCCCAACTAAAGCCTTGTGAGTGGATTTCATAGATGGAAACTGAAAGAAGCTCATCATATATATATATATATATATATATATATATATATATATATATATATATATATATCAATGCGGAAACTAGGGATAGATGAATGGTTAGTGAGAGCTGTATAAGCCATGTACAGGGATGCTGTCAGTAAGGTGAAGGTTGGCAATGAGTAAAGTGAAGAATTCCAGGTAGGGGTAGGGGTCCATCAAGGATCAGTCCTCAGCCCCCTCTTATACTTCATAGTCCTCCAGGCAATAACAGAGGAATTCAAGATGGGATGCCCCTGGGAGCTTCTCTATGCTGATAACCTTGCTCTAATAGCTGAGTCACTATCAGAACTAGAGGAGAAGTTTCAGGTGTGGAAGCAAGGTCTAAAGCACCCACTACACTCTCGGAGTGGTTGGTGTTAAGAAGGGCATCCAGCTGTAGAAACTCTACCAAATCAGATTGGAGCCAGGTGTAGCCATCTGCCTTGCCAGCCCTCAGTCAAACCATCCAACCCATGCCAGCATGGAAAGCAGACGTTAGACGACAATAATGATGATTATGATATATAAGATTCAACTGAATTAGGTACTTAGGTTGAGGCACCAAGTCAGTCTCCGGTATTGTCCACACAGCTTGAAATAAGGTGAATAAAAAGCAAATAAGTAACAAAGATGTCAAGGTATTTGTGTATTACGGCCATTTCAGGCGGCTCCATTTAATCAATCAATGCAAGCATTACATCAATTTGAAATTCCTCACCTTCCTCAGAATCATAAGATTATATAGGTTTTCAACATACAGGATTTTCCATTATAATTTTTTAACAAATTTTTCATCAGTGTATTTCAAATTGATGTAATGGAGCCATTTGAAATGGCCGTAATGCACTGATACCTTGACATCCTTGTTACTTATTTGCTTTTTACACACACACATGCATTCTGTAAACAAATTTATAAGCACCAAGTGCATTGGTATTCTACAGAAATTAAAGGAAATTTCAAATGCAAGATGGCTGTGAAGACCAGACCAGAGCTAATTAATTTGGATTCTGAGTTTTATTTGCTATTGATCATTGGTTTGATTTATTGGTCTCTACTGTGCTGCATTACTTTGCAAACCTTGCTGTCTGATAAACTGGTTTACATTTTGAAGGCTGGTTATTCCAGTATACTCAACTGCCCACTTTACTAACCCCCACCCTGCCAACCATCTCACACACTGCCTTCCTTTCTGGGAATCCATCAAATATGTTTTTTGCTAACTACACCTACGTATTTGCTACTCTGTGTGAAAAGAGACAAAGCTATGGAGATACAGGGCTGGAGATAAAACATTAAACATGCTTTAATTGAAGCTGACATTACTTGGGAATTACAAGAATCTGTTTCATGTATTTTTTAAAATCTTTTCTTTTATATCTTACTCAGTTCAGTCATTAGACCACAGCCATACTGGGGCAACGCCTTGAAGAATTTTTAGTTAGATGAATCAACCCCTGTACGTTTTTTTTTTCTTTTTGAAGTCTGGTATTTATTCCAACGGTTTCTTTTACCAAAACTGCTAAGTTATGGGGACGTAAACACACCAACACCAGCTAGCAAGTGGTAATGGGAGACAAACACACACACATACATATATGATAGGCTTCTTTCAGTTTCTGTCAACCAAATCCACTGACAAGACTTTGATTGGCCCCGACACTATAATAGAAGACACTTACTCAAAGTGCCACAATGTGGGACTGAACCCAGAACCATGTGGTTGGGAGCCAAACTCCTTACCACACAGCCACAGCTGTGCCTATATTGTCCAGTTAATAGAAAAATTCAAATGTATAATGAAAGATTTAGCCCTTTAGCATTTGGATTACTCTATCAAATGTAACACTTGTTTATTCACATCATCATCACCATCGTTTAACGTCTGCTTTCCATGCTGGCATGGGTTGGACGGTTTGACTGAGGACTGGTGAGCCAGAGGCTGCACAAGGCTCAATCTGATCTGGCAAAGTTTCAACAGCTGGATGCCCTTCCTAACGCCAACCACTCTGAGAATGTAGTAGGTGATTTTACGTGCCACCGGCACGAGGGCCATTCAGGCAGTTCTGGCAACCAGCACATTTTAAATTAATCATGCATTATCTTGAAACATTACGATTTCAAGGATATGACAGCTTATTTTTAGAATGACATTGTAGGTTAGATGTAAGAGGCTGGATCTGGTTGGATAGGACATAAAACAAAAAGAATATTTGATCCTGACATGGCCTGTTTCAGTGCTAAAGGGTTAATCTTACTCCAGCAACTGTACTGTGATTACAAACTAGGCAATACTTGCCACAGGAAATGCCTTGCTGAAAATTAGGTACCATTCCACTTTATAATTACATTGTTCGTGTTATTTTATATAGCATCATCATCCATTTTGCATCCACTTTTCCATACTTGCTCGGGTCAGATGGAATTTGTTAAGGCAGATTTTCTACAACTAGATGCCCTTCCTGTCTTCAACCCTCATCTGTTTTAAAGCAAGGTAATAGTTCCAATGGCCAGACATGTTTATTACAGAAACAAACAACCTTGCCTGTGTGGTGGCAATGCTCATTTACAATCACATGATGCCAAAACACACCCAACATACACACACACACACACGTACAATGGTTTCTTTCAGCTTTTGTCTACCAAATCCACTCACAAGGCTTTGATCCACCCAGGACTTTGGTAGAAAACACTCAAGGTGCTATGCAGTAGGACTGAACCTGAAATCACATGGTTGGGAAGCAAGCCTCTTCGCCACACAGCTATTACTTGCAATTATGACAAGGTAGCATATACCATATTTTCACTAATTGTTCTTAAGTGTCTATGTAATTACAGATATGGTCACCGTTTTGCTTCTCTCAACCTTGACCAGGTAGAACATCCAGGATGCAAAAACTGATGGGAGTGCACCAGCATTCCAGTGGTACTCATTCTAGTTGAGTAGAGTGGTGTAACATGGAAACGAAGTGCCTTGCTCAAGGACACAATGTGCTGCCCAGTCCAGGAATTGAATCCACAACCTCATGATTGCCAGCTGGACAGAGAGGCAAACAGACAGACAGACAGAGAGGCAAACAGACAGATAGACAGACAGACAGACAGACAGACAGACAGTACTTTTCTATTAGGTTCTAATTTAGTAGCATTTTGTGATTCAAGAACTTGCTAGTTTAAATATCTGACATATTAAAACAGTCCTGCAAATGTAAATTGTTAAAGGAAATCTTTTAAAATCCACTTTTAGTGAACTCACAGCATTTACTCCTTTATAAGCTGCACTATTTTTATACTTGATCAAAACTGCAAAAACAGGGTTGTGACTTATACATGGGAGAAAGCTAAAACTTTCATGGTATGCATGACAATCTTTGTACCAAGATTTAGCACTAAATTAGGGGTATGACATATATAAATATATTTTTATCATCTTCGTTTCATGACAGAATCTTACTTTTAACTTTTATAACATTAACAAGAAATTTGTCATTTACTTGTCAACTAGAAAAAAACATACAAGTGCATGTCTGGTCTGCACCTGCTTCCACTGCACTGGATTGTTGCATTACTTTTTGTATATCATTATAAAGGTCCAACAGGTTTTCTTTTGACTCTTTGAACTTTTCACACAACCCCCCCCCCCCCCCCACTTTCTCTCTCAGCTATCTCAGCAAAACCCACATACCAACTTCAGTTACTTTATACATTCTCATGTTTTGACAGAAAAGTAACAGCAATAATAAAAATATACAAGAGACACAAACCTTGCAGAGAAAGAATTGATATTTGATTGGGAAAGCTGTACTGGAATACATGGATACATGGAGTCCCCTAGTAGGCAGTTAATACAAGGGAGATAATAATTTCTTCATAATATTTGGTGGGATTAGAAGTTGGGACTTGAAATTAAGAAATAATGAAAGAAACGCACAGAATAGTTTCCAGCTGTCTTCTATAGTATTATGACAAATATTTCTATCACAAAGGCTACAACTTCTTCTCAAAGCCAGAAACAACAGCTAGCAAATATGAATACATTAACACACTCCAATTACTAGTCCATGGTCAGGTTATGCCCCTTCTCCCAAGTTGCCAACCCAATGCCTCCGATTCTTCTGAGTTTGACATTTTTATACAGTTGAGAAACCATGTCTTCTTACCCCAAGTCAGTGCACTTCTCTTCTTCCTCAAACTGGTTCAATCAATCCTAAATCTCCCACATCTGAATCTATCAAGAATTCCCTTCCCACTGCTCAAATTCTTTCTCAAACCATTAAACTCAGTGACTCTGAACTGGGGTTCATGTAAGATTTTGTGGTTGAAATTTATCTGCAACAAATTGGTTATACTTCTTCGATATTCAAAATATTTAAACAATTTTTTTTATACAATTCCCAATAATATTCAAATATATAGGATTTTTTAAACATCGAATGGCTATGGAGGGGGTGGGGTCCAGTAGAGTAAAATAGCAATTGAAGGATTGATCAGACTATCAGATGTTGTTATACATCGCTGGTCACAATGCACTTTGTATTATCTTAGCTTTGAAATGAAGGCCCCCCCCCCCCCCCGCTGGCTAGGAGAGCAGGCCAACATTCCCCCTGATCGGAAGGGTTGCCCATTTACAGCTGAGCAGACTGAAGCAATGTGAAATGAAGTGCTTTGCTCAAGAACACAATGTGCAACCAGCCTGAGAATTGAAACCACAATCTCAGAAGTGTGACTGCAACTCACCCAACCACTAAGCCACATGCCTTCACACACTTCTGAGCACAAGTGCATGTCATCATCATCATCATCATCATCATCATCATTTAACGTCCGCTTTCCATGCTGGCATGGGCTGGACAGTTTGACAGGATCTGACCAGGCAGAAGACTGCACCAGACTTCTTTGTCTGTTTTGGCATGGTTTTTACATACACACACACACACACATCTGAGCACAAGTGCATGTTATAATCATCATTATCATTTACTGTCCGCTTTCCATGCTGGCATGGGTTGGACGGTTTGACTGAGGACTGGCAAGCCAGAGGCTGCACCAGGCTCAATCTGATCTGGCAAAGTTTCTACAGCTGGATGCCCTTCCTAACACCAACCACTCCAAGAGTGTAGCATGCGTGTGAGTGTGTAAATTTTCCTCCAGCACCAGAAAGTACTGTCACCAAAATAGGCTGAATGTCCAGTCAGCCAGGCCAGATCAGCAATGCCCAAACAGCTACACCCAATTGTCTCATGCCAGTCCCACTGCATCTGATAAATAACGAGCAAGAGCAAGAGCAAGAGAGAGAGAGAGAGAGAGAGAGAGAGAGAAAGAGAGATAGAGAGGGAGAGAGAGAGAGAGAGAGAGAGAGAGAGAGAGAGAGAGAGAGAGAGAGAGTTGAAATGCTTCCCTCATCAAGTTCTAGTTTGTCATTATTAAACAACAGTGATTTCTTTCTTGTTTCTTGTCAGTTTATTCAAATTAAATCTCCACAAAACCTTTTTCCCAAGAAAACAATCAGATAGAATGAAAGCATATGCCTTCATGGGAAATTTAGAAACATCATTCAGCAAATTGAGAAGAAAAAAAATTACTTGTTTAAAAAAAAACAAGCCAACAATAACCAGGAGCCAATCATATTGATAGCTAACATAGAAAAGTTACATGACAGAATGTTGCTTTGTATTTTCTTCCCAGTATATAAGTTGGAAATGGAATGAATAAATAACTCAGACACTGAATTGATAATTTTTATATATATATATATATATATATATATATATCCTCCATAATTTAAAGGAACAGTGTGTTTAACATTCTGTATATCAATCCAGCTTCATTATTGGTCAATCAGTATTATGTATGGTGCTGGCAAATGACACTTAGGTAGAACCTGTTTTCTCCCCCCTGAGGCGAGCATTATCTGTACTGTGTGCATGGAAATCACTAAAAACAAAAAGTTGCCGTCTTAGCTATAAAAAGAAATTGCTTGCTGGATACATCACTTTACAATGACACACCTTTAATAAAAACTAAAACAGAAACAAACAAAAATTTGTGAGTATAGAAGTGCTTTAACCAGTTTGCTAGCACATACATCTACAATAAGCATTACAGTCTACAATCTGCAACTACTCCTCAACTGCTTTAACACTGGAAAGCAAAATAAATAAGATTTGCTGAGAAATTATTTTCTTCAACTGGAGACGTGTCATCATAACAGAGATTTCTGCAAATCATACAAGTTTAAGAAAAACTTTCCCCTCATAGAATCAGAAATCACTTTTCAGATTCAATAACTGGTCGAATGATGACAACTCTAAGGAGGAAAACTTTGAGTCAATCGACATATCATTCACGTCATCGAGCACCGATCCGAAAGTCACTATCGAGTAGAGATATACACCAAGTGTTTACATCCTTCCCAACTCTGGGTAGATCTACACACAGGGTACGGAACTCAAGCCCTTTATCATATTTTCAAATCTACACTAAAAAAGCAGATGATTCAAGTTACGAGCCTGGTGAACAGATGACTATTGACTTGGAGTTTTACATAAAACATCCTTTGGAGTTACAATTTATTGAAATGATTATCGTTGGTCAAAGCAGTGCTACATATCTACAAACAGGAATCGGAGGTGCCCCTAAAAAGGTTTTCATGAATAAAAAGTTTGCTGTTCTGGGTAATCCTCATGAAAGGATGATTGCTATGCCAGGCTTGTACAGCTCACAGTATAAATACTGGTTACCACCAGATATACCATCATCATTGCTCTATGAAGATAAAAACACAGTTGTATTAGAAATTACCTACTTTATAGCCATTTATATTCATACACCCCTCAATATTCATCCGTCAAGCTACAATTTTCAATCAAGGGACCCCCATACTGTGCTACTGAGAAAGAAACACTTCCAAGTTGAAGAATCTCCCAGTAGCCTAGTAAACAGACTGTCAGAGGCATTGATTCCCGTGAATCACGAAGAGAAAACCAAATTAAAGTTCAGTCGTGGAAAACAAGTTCACATTGTCTTAACCCTTGACAAGAGGTTATATGAACCAGGAGAGAGGATCTGCCTTGGTCTCCAGATAGCTATCGACCCAGGATGGCCAACAAAATCAGTTTCGAAAATTACAGGAACACTTAACCAGTTGGTTCAGTTTGAGGAAAAGAGTGAACGTTTCTCTAAATGCATTTCGCATGTGCGTTCAAAGGACCCTAGTCCAATAGAGGAACCATCACAGAATGAAAAGAAGCAAAATAAATTCCAGATTTTCCTTCCTATTCACAAGAATGCAGCCTTGTGTACCAGTCAGTACAAATGCAAATTATTTCAAGTGTCCCACTATTTACAAGTTGAGATCACTTTTTCTGGATTAAGCGGGAAACTAAGATTCAGGATACCGATTTTTATTGGACAACGGATTTTACCTCACCTGACAATTTCGCAGAAAATAACATCAAACTTTTTAACACCAATATTTAGCAAACCCCTTCGCTTTCCTCATTTCAGTCCAACAGAAATGCCACAAAATCAAATACAAACTACCAAAGTGAGTTCTAAATGGTATTCGTATTTTTGTTGTTGTTGTTGCTGTTGTTGTTGAAATCAAAATAATAAAAAAAATATCTTTTTGTGAATTTTCAAACTGTTATGTTTTACAAAACATACCTTTAAAAAAGTCACTTTGCAGAATATATTAATACATACATCGGTCGATACACAATTAAGTTTATTTTAAAAGAAAGTTGGTCATCTTCTGTTGGTTGTTTTTTCCTCGCATTAGGTACTAAATGTGGTTATTTTGAGAAGTCCACTGTGTGGCGTTATTATTTTTCTGTAATAATGCCCTTTATATAAATATATACATATATATATATATATATATATATATATATATATATATATATATATATATACATATATACAAGGGGATGCTAAAAAGTTCCTGGCTTTCAGTAAAAGAAAATACAGGAGGATCAGTTAATTAAGATTTTAGTCAACATATTCTCCTCTCAGATTCACACACTTATTGCAGCAGTCCCGCAGTTTTTCTAAGCCCTGTGAAAGAACCCAGAAGGTTGGGCCTCCAACCAGGCCTTTCATGATACCCTTAAAAGCAGGAACTTTTCAGCATTCCCTTGTATACTGTATTTACTTGTGTATAAGTCACATAGTCAAATGCTTTATTTTAATGGAAAAAAAAAAACTGGGGTGTGACTTATATGGGGCAAAGCTTTAAATTATGAAAGGAAAAAAAATTTGTAGCAAGATTTAAACATTAAATTAAGGATGCAGTTTATACATGTGTAAATATATATATATATATATATATATTCTTTTTTAATGAATATCAGATTATAACGAGGTCCTTTCTAATTGGGAACTAAATTTTCCAGTAATCTTTAATTTAAGTGAGTTTTCAAATGCATTCTGTAAAACTGCTGAGTAAAAAGTTCTACAAATACCAGGGACCCATTTATAAACACTTTAAACCCTGACTACATAAATGCTAACAAAATAATAAAAAAAAGGGGGTAATATAAGTCGTAAAGGTAAAAGGGTCTTTTTTAAGACATTAGCACATTACATGTAACAATATATATTGCATTGTTAGAAAACAGGTATAAAAAAAAATAGCTGTAAATGTATACACATTGTTCTGGGTTTTTTTTCTAACCCAGGTAATTATCCCAGCTTGAAACAAACAAAGCTTTTTAAGAAGTTGAAAACACAAAAAAGAACATCTCAACAAATTTAAAGAAAGGTTTAGCACACACACACACACATATATATCATCATCATCATCATCATCATCCAGTGTTTTAAATCCAGGTTTTGTCTCCGTTAACAGGGGTGGCCACATCTGCCTCAATGCTGAGGTAGGCAGGTGCAGCCCACCTAACCTTTGAGCTGGCTGGTGCCCATTCTCCTTTGTTGTCATGAGGCTTTCCACCACATTTCTTAAAAATCATGGTAGAGGCCTTGGGCTCGGGACCACTCATGTCTAGAAACTGACGTTGGGGGTAAGCAAGGGCCTGCTCCCCATAGAAAATCCAGCTCCAAAAAAGCCTCATACATATATATATATATATATATATATATATATATATATATATATATATATATATATATATATATATGTATATATATATGTGTGTGTGTGTGTGTGTGTGTATACACAGAGATATATAATGTCTTTCTGTTAACAAATTTGATAGCCATTTTATATCTGTGAAAACTTTCATGTAGATGTAAAATTCTACCTTCTTTTTACCTTCTTTTTACCTTCTTATGAGAAAAATGCTAAAATTTCTAGTAGTTTTTAATGTAAGTGAAAGTTTTCAAATATATTTTATAAAACTATTGAGTAAAAAAGATCTTGTATAACGTCTATAACGATCAGGTATGCATCCATAAACATTTCAAGCCTCAGCTATGTAAAAGTCAGAAATAAAAATGTAGAAGACACTTGCCCAAGGTGCCATGCAGTGGGACTGAACCCAGAACCATGTGGTTGAGAAGAAAGCTTCTTACCGCCATACCATATCTGATGGCATATAAAAGATAACAAGGGCAGCCTCAGGCCAACAAAAGCTTTGTGTGTGTATTTGGTAGATGGAAACTGAAAGAAGCCTGTCATATATATATAATGTGTGTATGTGTGTTTGTCTTTGTATCTGTGTCTGTTTCCCAGCAGTGGTGGACAACCGGCATTGGTACGTTTACATCCCCCTAACTTAGCAGTTTAGCAAAAGAGACAGATAGAATAAATGCCAGCCTTAAAACAAAAGTGGGGTCAGTCCATTCGATGAAAAATTCTTCAAGGTGGTACCCTAGCATGGCCACAGTCTAATGACTGAAACAAGTAAAAAAAAAAAAACTTTTAAAAAAATAAATAAGAGGTTATATATAGCTGGATTGTTTTTGATCATAGGTCTGGACAACCAGAGCCAGCCTGGGGTTAAACAGCAACACTAACGGATAATGGGTGTAAATGATAACGTATGACTAGAAATCTCAACGTCATTTATGCAGCAATTAAAAATAACGATTAGAAAATTAGGACAACACCAGCAACAATTATTGCAAGTAAAAGAGGGAGCCTCTCTAAGTGGATGCTCGACTTGCTAGAAGCAACAGTCAAATCTCAACTCATATTTTTCTTAAGCATTGGAAGGGCAGATTGGATAATGAAAGTTAGATGAGATGGTCATGGCTGGAATGTAGCAGATCATAGTTCAGCTTAGTCAGGACTTAACATGGGGCCTACAGCCACATCATGCAACCCATATTGCCAATCATGTCACTGAAAATTCAGTTCATTAAATTGACTTCTGTTTACATTATTGCAAATTAATGTCTTTAATTACCTTACCAGCCTTCCATAATTGAAGCTAAAATTTGTAAAAAAAAAAATTGTTAGGTGCAGGCATGACTGTGTGGTTAAGGAACTCATTTTGCAACAGAGTGGTTTTGGGTTCAGTCCCACGGCATGGCACCTTAGGCAAGTGTCTTCTATTATAGTCTTGAGTTGACAAATGACTTGTGAGTATGTCTGTCATAAAAGGAAACTGTGTAGAAACCTACTGTGTGTGTGTGTGTGCGTGCATGTGTGTGTGTGTGTGTGTGTGTGTGCATTTCTTTGTAACTATGTTTGTCTCCCACAACTATTTGACAACTGGTGTTAGTTTCTGTCCATATAGCTTAGCAGTTCAGTAAAAGAGACCAACAGAATAAGAACAAGTACTGGGGCCAATTTGTTCAACTAGACTGTCATGGTGATACCCCAGTATGGCCGCTGTCCAATGACTGAAACAAGTAAAAGATAAAAGTTTTTTTTTTTATATTGTATGAAAGCATTAAGTCTGTTTACAAGATGTGTGTAGGTAGAGTAAAATGTACCTTACAATCATGAGGGTCTGGGATCAAGTCCCTTATGCACCCCATGAGCCAGCATCATCTACAAAATCCTCCTATCAACCCCCAAGTGCTATGAATGAAACTGGGCAGAAAGGAATTGTATAGAAGCCCATCAGATGTACTTTATTTGTAATTCAAAGACCCAGTTTGTCACATCGATTAGATTGACCCCAGTATGCAACTGGTACTTAATTTATTGACCCCGTAAGGATGAAAGTCAAAGTTGACCTCAGCGGAATTTGAACTCAGAACGTAAAGACAGACGAAATATCGCAAAGCATTTCACCCGACATGCTAACATTTTTTATTTCTTTACTGCCCACAGGGGGCTACACACAGATGGGACAAACAAGGACAGACAAATGGATTAAGTCAATTATATCGACCCCAGCGCATAGCCGGTACTTAATTTATCGACCCCGAAAGGACGAAAGGCAAAGTCGACCTCGGTGGAATTTGAACTCAGAACGTAGTGGCAGATGAGATATCGCTAAGCATTTCTGCCAGCTTACCACCTTACGACATCAATTATTGCAGTTTTGTCAACCCAAAACTGTTGCAAAGTCATTAAAAGATGTAAAAGTTGCAATCATTCAACTTTATAGTTAAATGTCAATCCTTCTTTCCAGAGCACCTTCCCACTTGAGCAAAGGCAGTTGCATCAGACTTAGATAACCGACCTTTCCTGCATGACACAAAAACAAAATAAACAACTAATTATCACATCATACCAAATACGGTTCATCACCACTCGGTCAAAGAGTGCAGGATAGCCCTCAACTAGGAGGTGGCTTGGTATAATCTTTTATCTTTTACTTGTTTCAGTCACTGGGTTGTGACCATGCTGGAGCATTGCTTAGAAGGGTTTTAGTCGAACAAATCAACCCGAGTACTTATTCTTTTCTTTCTACTTGCTTCAGTCATTTGACTGCGATCATGCTGGAGCACCACCTTTGGTCGAAACAAATCAACCCCAGGACTTATTCTTTGTAAGCCTAGTACTAAATGTATTGGTCGCTTTTGAGAGAGGGATGGAGAGAGAGAGAGAGAGAGAGAGAGAGAGAGAGAGAGACATTAAAGTGTCTGATGTCAAGTAAGTCAATGCCGAATCAGCAATGCCAAAATGTCTCACGTGCCTACGGTGCTGAATCTGAGAAAAAGGTGGCGAGCTGGCAGAAACGTTAACATGCCAGGTGAAATGCTTAGCGGTATTTCATGTCTTTACGTTCTGAGTTCAAATTCCGCCGATGTCGACTTTGCCTTTCATCCTTTTGGGATCGATAAATTAAGTACCAGTTGCATACCGGGGTCAATCTAATTGACTGGCCCCCTTACCCCAAAATTTCGGGCCTTGTGCCTAGAGTAGAAAAGAATCTGAAACCAGTGTTTATACAGATCAAACTTTACCATTTCTCTCTTTCTCCTGGTATTTACTCAGACCATTCCATCCTGCATCTGTATAGTACAAACCACTTTACTGAATTCTCATGGTTGTGTGGTTAAGAAGCTTGGGCCTTGGGTTCAATCCCACTTTGTGGTATCTTGGGCAAGTGTCTTCTACTTTAGTCCCAGACAAACCAGTCTTATGCATAGATTTGGAAGACAGCAACTGAAAGAAGCCAGCCATATACTGTGTGTGTGTGTGTGTGTGTATGTGTGTGTGTGTGGTCATATGTATATTTGTGTGTAACTTTGTTTTGGACAGCACATGATGGTTGTAAATGAGCATCACCATCACATAAGTGGGGTTGTTTGTTTCCAGTTTTCCACGAAAACCTGTCTTGTTATGGGGGAAATATTATCTTACTTGGCAACAGGAAAGGCATCTGACCATGGAAAACCTGCCTCAGCAAATTCTGTCTGACCCATGCAAGCATAGGAAAGTCCATGTTAAATGATGATGATGACGATGACAATGATGTAAGGATGGCAGTAATTTCGGGAAGTCTCTGATGACGAGAAAGAGATGCAAGTAAATGATGGGTTCTTAGGAGACATCAAAATCGATAGAGCAGATACCAACAAACACAGGCTGACACAATCAGATCTGAGAGAAAGTTTCTAATCCTGTTGTAATCTATAAAAAAGATGTTAGACGTAGAATCTTGCTTGTCAATGATTTTGCCAGCATCAAAGGCAGTAGCTTTGTTTTCTCCATATATTTCATCATCCCCATGATGAAGATCACCGTTGTTTAAAGGTTCATTTTTCCATACTCGCATGGATTAAACAAAATTCATTGAGGCAGATTTTTCAACAGCTGGATGCACTTCTTGTCTCTTATCTAAAACATATCTGTCACACTGAAAAGAAATCCTTGAAACTCATATTGACAGACATTATCATCATCATAATTTAATGTCCATTTTTTTCCATGCTTGCATGGGTCAGACAGAAATTGTTGAAGTACATTTTCTACAGCTGGATACCCATCGCATTGCCAACCCTCACCTGTTTCCAAGCAACATAATAGTTTCCCATGGTCAGACATGTTTTTTCGTGGAAAACTGGAAATGAAGGACATTGCTTGTATGACAGTAATGCTAATTTAAACCATCACATAATGTCAAGAGAACGGTACACACACACACTAACATATGTATACAAGACGGGCTTCTTTCAGTTTCCATATACCAAATCCACTCACAGTATAGTAGAAGACACATGGCCAAGGTGCCACATAGTGTGATTGAACCCAACACTAGATGGTTGAGAAGCAAGCTTCTCAACCAAACAAGTTATTAGTATTGCTATGCTGAAGTAAAATCATAAAAGCAGCTAAAATATAAATAACCATTTTGAAATCCATTTATTTTCATTATTTAATTTTGACGGATATTTGTCCTCATCTTGTTTGTTGTTAACACAACGTTTCGGCTGATATACGCTCCAGCCTTCATCAGGTGTCATGGGGAAATTTCAAACCTGGGTTCTCGTTCCTAAGGTATCTTTCGATGTTGTTGTTGTTGTTATTATTATTATTATTATTATTATATTTTAAAAAAGGATTGATGTAACTCTTCATGAAGGTAAATAGTCAAGATGAAGAGCGCAATTCGATTGTATGGATGTTTTATTCGTTGAACAATATTTCGACAGTACATCTGTCTTTCTTAATTTCAAAACAAACGGTGATTGAAAATTCAAAATTTCAGAAATCCAAACACTAAACTATGAACGAGAGTAACCAGCGTTCATACGTTGATGGAATGACATCATCAGTTTTTAAATTTTATAACTAGGTGTAGGAGTGGCTGTGTCTTAAGTAGCTTGCTTACCAACCACATGGTTCCGGGTTCAGTCCCACTGCGTGGCATCTTGGGCAGGTGTCTTCTACTATAGACTCGGGCCGACCAAAGCCTTGTGGGTGGATTTGGTAGACGGAAACTGAAAGAAGCCCGTCGTATATATGTATATATATATATGTATGTGTGTATGTGTTTGTCCCCCCAACATCGCTTGACAACTGATGCTGGTGTGTTTATGTCCCCGTAACTTAGCGGTTCGGCAAAAGAGACCGATAGAATAAGTACTAGGCTTCTAAAGAATAAGTCCTGGGGTAGATTTGCTCGAATAAAGGTGGTGCTCCAGCATGGCCACAGTCAAAAGACTGAAACAAGTAAAAGAGTAAAAGAGAGCAGAAAGAAAGAGAAAAAATAGAAAAAGGAAGACAGAAAAAAAGGAAAGAAAAAGAGAGAAAGAAGAATATTCAATCAAACAGTTTTGTATAAATTTGATGATATTCTCCTGTCATCTTATTCATTCCTCCAGGGCGTGATGTCAATATCCCGCAAACATATTTCTCCTCATACTTTTGAACTTGAGAAAGACAGACGTGTTGTCAAAATGTTGTTCAACGAATAAAACATCTATACAATCAAATTGCGCTCTTCGTCTTGACTATCATTATTATTATTATTATCATTATTATTATTATTCAGGCATATGGCATAGTGGTTAAGAGCGTGGGCTACTAACCCAAGATCCTGAGTTCGATTCAAGGCAGCGACCTGAATAATAATGATAATAATAATAACATTGAAAAATACCTTAGGAATGAGAACCCAGGTTCGAAATTTCCCCAAGACACCTGATGAAGACTGGAGGGTATATCAGCCAAAACGTTGTGTTAACAACAAACAAGATGAGGACAAATATCCGTCAAATGTAAATAATGCAAATAATGTACATAATTCCTCATCTCTTAAATATAGAACTCCATTTAATTTTTTCACTTTAAGCACACAAAGGCAGACAAAATATTTGTATTTGCTCGAAAGTGGGGGGTTTTCAACTGAGGTCCTTATAAGATTTTGTGGTTGAAATTTATTTGTAATAACTTGGTTATCTTAATATATAAATCTGAAATTGTGTGTTTGTGTGAAGCCTTTTTGAAAGTTTATAGAAATCCACATTTTCCACTTTTTCGTAAAAATTTTTACATCAATGGAATTTTCTCGATGTGAACTTTCCAGTGCAGTAATTAGATTTTTAAAATTCCGTTTACTTTGTGTGATTTAAGGGAGATTTGGCTGTTGTTTCTAGCAACTTTTATATTTCATCCCTTCTACCTGGAACACAATTCTTACACAAGCGCTCAACATAAAAATATAGAGAGTAAGAGTAAAAGAGGGAGAGGGAGAGAGAGAGAAAGTGATACATACAACGTCATAGATTAAACTTTCATCTCAGTATTCTTTACCTATTTTTCATAACATAGATACGTAAAAACACACACAACCACACATACATGACCTGTGACAACAACATACACATTGCTCTCAATCTCTATTCATTTCTCCCCCTCTTCCTCTCTCGCTCTCTCAAACGGATACACGTGCAAGTAAACACAGTCATTCACATCGTGGTATATTTACAAAACATTGATGGCATAACTACAGAGTTGTATCTCCCAACTTTGGAAGGTCATAACTTTCATAAAAATGAATATTTTTTTATGAAATTTTCTATGCATATATTATTTATTATGTAGATTCCAAATATACAAAAAATTTCGGTTAAAGTGTTTTGGAAGGGGGGTGGGGTACAATATTCGGAAATTCCACTTAAATTCCTCTTAACTTCCAGGAAAATGAATATTTTTTCATGAAATTTTGTACAAATGTACCTTGATGTATGTACATTTCAAGCATGTAGGAATTTTGAAGGAAACAACTGCAGGTTATTTTTGAGAAGTGTTCCCCACTCGGTGGTGTTTCGGAGTAAGTCGTCCATATTTGTTTCATTTTTCTCTATTATGTGCTTATGTGCATCCTTAGATTTCTAATGAAGTAATAGGCAGTGAAGAGAAGCAGTCATAAGAAAACTTTTAACTACCCCTATTCCTTTCTCTCCCCCTCTCTACCTCTTCCTCTCTCGCTCTCTCAAAAGCATACACGTGCAAGTACACAATCATTCAGTAAAATATAACTCATGTTCGTCAATGCTTTGTAAATTTACCACGATTTTCACTAGGGTTTTAGGGTCAGGGTTAGGGTTTAGAATTAATGTTACGGTTACGTTTTTTAGGGTCAGGGTTAGGGTTTAGGGTTAGTGTTAGGGTTAGTGTTAGGATTAGGTTTAGGATTAGGGTTGGGTAATCGTGCGGGTGTTAATCTGAAAAATTACAGATAATTCTTTTTTAGTTGATTTTCAGCTAGCAAGACTTATCGTAGATAGCATAATGAGTCACACCAGGACAAGGTCGGGTTATACTGCTAGTACTTCTATAAAGCATAAAATATTTTACCAACTCTTTTTTTTTTATACAATATTTAATAATAAAAATATAATCTGATTTTTTTAAATATGGAATGGTTATGAAGGTCCATTCGAGTAAAATGGGAATCAAATGGTTTCAGGAGTAGAAAACGGTTGAGAAACACTGCTTTAAAGTATGTATGTGTGTGGAGAGAAAGAGAGAGGGGGAGGGGGGAGAAAGAGAGAGAGAGAGAGGAATCACTGCTTGAGATAAATAGGTGGTTCTTAACTTGCGTCATAGCAGCTCCCTGGAATATTGTGAGGTCACAATATCGGAAGGGACAACTGTGAAAATATTAATGGGTGTCTTTTCTTAGAAATGAAGCATTTAAACTATGCACAATACTTATATTTTAAAATAAATTTCCAAAAACATTTCCAAACGAAAATACGAATAGGACATGATGTAATTAGTGAATAGAAACATGAACGATGGCATACAAAGGTTAGTATAAGATTATCATATAACGCTCCCAAGCAAAATAGTAATTCCCCATGGCAAGACATGTTTTCCACAGAAACCTGGAAATGAACAACCTCGCTCGTATGACAATGATGCTCATTTACAAAAGAGTACACACATACACACAAAATGAGTTCCTTTCAGCTTCCGTTTACCAGATCTGTTCAAAGGCTTTGTTTGGCCAAGCTAGAAGACAACTGCCCATGGTTCCATGCAGTAGGACTGAACTTGGAACCATGCAGTTGGGAAGCAAACTTCTTACCCACATAACCACACCTGCACCTATGAAAAAAATTATAATTCACCACTATAAAGAACATGAGTAATGCATAATTGAAATTTCTTTAATGAAATTTACACTATCACACAAAAATTCTTTCAAGAAGAAAATCATCGTTAAAATCTGTGAAAGATTATGAGTTTAATGCAGCAGGAGAGATATCTTTAAAGCACTTAACATTGTGTAAACTTGTCTTGGAAGTACATGAATTAAAAATGGAACCGTGTAAACTTAGATAGATGCTGGCAGTGAATGAAAAGGAAAAAAAATCAGCTTTGCACTTTAATGTTTTAAATGGCTGTCTTTGAGAAGAGAATCAAAAAGTAAAAATACTTGGGTCTTTAATTCATTTAAAAGTTTATGTTTGAAGAATAATCTCTCCTTTAATAGGCTTTTTGCTAACAATATATGTATGTTGTTAGCTGAGACCCCCTTCGGTCATGACTGACCATGGGATTGCACCTAGGAAGTTACCCTCCCAGGCACAAGTCTGGGCTAGGTTGTTTATGGAAGACCAGCAGTCGCCCATGCATACCAGCCTCCCCTCTCCACGCCACCAGTGTTATCCAATGGAAAGGCAAAGGGGTCAATACAGCTTGGCACCTGTGACGTCGCAACTCATTTTTACAGCTGAGTGAACTGGAGCAATGTGAAATAAAGTGTCTTACTCAAGAACAAAACACACAGCCCGGGCTGGATTCGAACTCACAACCTCGCAATCATAAGCTCGACGCTCTAACCACTGAGCCATGCGCCTTCACGTATTCTTAGCACTGTGCATAATAATAATAATAATAATAATAATAATAATAATAATAATAATAATAATGATGATGATGATAATCCTTTCTACTAAGGCACAAGGCCTGAAATCTGAGGGAAGGGAACTAGTCGATTATATCGACCCCAGTATTTCACTGGTACTCAATTTATCAACCTCGAAAGGATGAAAGACAAAGTTGACCTCAGTGAATTTGAAATCAGAACATAACGGCAGTCAAAATACTGCTAAGCATTTCGCCTGGCTTGCAAATGTTTCTGCCAGCTCGCTCCCTTAATAATAATAATAATAATATTTTATAAAGGTTGACATAACTCTTCATGAAGACAATGAGAACACAATACAATTGCAATAGATTGTTTATTGGTTTGAATGATATTTTGACAACTTGTCAAAATGTAAAATGGCAACAACTGCAGAAACACAGAAATTTAAAAATATGAGGAAATCCTGTGTTCCTATTTTGACAGAGGGACATCATCAGTTTTCGATTTTGGAACTGGTAACAAGCTATTGCAATTACATCACACTGTTCTTATTGTCTAATAATAATAATAATAATAATAATAATAGAAAACAGTTCATAGCAGAGACTCCAGCTAAGAAGATCTGAAGAAGGACTTGTAATTCCGAAATATCATCGGACTATAGATAACCAAATCACAACAGGTATATAGTCCATTTTTTGTTTTATAGTGCATTGTTGTACCATTCTAAACTTTTTATTCTTTACAAACAATACATAATGCTTCAAGCGAACTACAATACTCTCCAATATAAACAACACTGTTATTGCCTTTATTGCTTTTATTATTTATCTAAAATTTTTCATGAAAAATATGTCCAGCCACAGAAAAATATCTTGCTTGCTAGAAAACCGGTAAGTGTTGGCAACAGGAATGGCATCTGACCATAGAAAATTTACTTTAGCAAATTCCATCTGATCCATGCAAACATGGAAAAGTGCATGTCAAAAATAGCAAAACGATTGAGTTCGTGAACGACAGTAAGTGATGCTGGTAACAGGAAATTAGTTGTGGACTTAGTAGGCTTGGTTCCAAATTGCAATCTTCTCCATCAACAAACAGCTTGGATTTGCACAAGTGGGATGGGTGGAGAAGATGAAATATATGCATGTAGAAATATTGAAGTAAATGTGTGAACTAATATATATATATATTTAAATTAAAAACAAAAAGCTTTGAGTTTGATTGAAGAGCCCGTCAAACAAGAATGAACTCCTTACATTTAAGACGAAGGAAAGTATTGCATAAACATATATGTGATTTAGCTAACAGAGCTATATATAGACTTTATTGTTTGTGATATTTATACCACCTTAGACAAACAGTTAAAAGATTGGTAGTAATCGGTAGCTAGGTATTTATGAAGGTGGACATTTCCGAGCTGTTGTGAATGGGTGTAACTGAAATAGGAGTGTAGAATCCTGTCTTACTGGTTAGAAACGAAAACTGCCAAAAGAAACTCTCTTCATTCAAGCCATTTGTTGCTATAGTTACAGTTAGTTTTCATCATCATGATTATTATCGAGGTCAACATTACCTTTCATCCTTTTGGAGTTGATAAATTAAGTATCAGTGAAACACTGGGGTCGATGCAATTGACTAGCCACCTCCCCCCAAATTGTGCCTTGTGCCTATATTAGAAAGGATTATTATTATTAAGGTGGCGAGCTGGCAGAATCGTTAGCATGCTGGGTAAAATGCTTAGCAGTATTTCGTCTGCTGCTACAGTCTGAGTTCAAATTCCGCCAAGGTCCACTTTGCCTTTCCTCCTTTTAGGGTCGACAAAATAAGTACCAGTTGAGTACTGGGGTCGATGTAATCAACTATCCCCCTCCACCAAATTTCAGGCTTTGTGCCTATAGTAGAAAGGATTAGTATCGTTATTATTATTTAATTTCTGTGGAAAAATTTTGAACAATTTCAAGATAATAAAAAACAAGCTGAAACAGTGGGCAATATCTGGTGTTTGGTCAAAAGAGTAATGACCCTTCACAATTGTGACTATTATATATTCTGGACAAGTTGACAAGAAAACATCAACGTGGTCACTTGTCTTGCTAGAAACAAAAGTCAATTCTCTCATTACAGTTCTGGGATTGACCCAGAACCATGTGACTGGCAAGCAAGCTACTTACCACACAGCCACTCTTGCGCCTACATAATAATAATAATCATCATCATCATCGTTTAACGTCCTCTTTCCATGCTGGCATTAGTTGAACAGTTTGACTGAGGGCTGGCAAGCCAGAAGGCTGCACCAGGTTCCAATCCAATCTGGCAGTTTCTACAGCTGGATGTCCTTCCTAACACCAACCACTCCAAGAGTGTAGTGGGTGCTTTTTACGTGCCACCGGCATAAGGGCTAGTCAGGTGGTACTGGCATAATAATAATGGTTTGTGCCGGTGCCTCAGAAAGAGCACTCTTGCCAGCATAGTAAATAGACAGTAAATGATGATGATGATGTTTCAAATTTTGGCACAAGGCCAGTGATTTTGTGGAGAGGGAGTAAGTTAATTACATGAACCTCATAAAGAGCATTTGTGCCAGTGTCGTGTAAAATGAGCCCGTGGGTGATACATAGAAAAGTACTCGTACCAGTGCCATTAAAAAGGTGCCCATGCTGTTGCCACGTAAAAAGCACCCAGTACACTGTAAAGTGGTTGACGTTCAAAACAAACAAATCGGAGCCTGAGCGGCTCTCTGGTTCGCCAGCTCCTGCCAAACCGTCTAACTCATCTCAGAACGGAAAACGAACGTTAAATGATGATGATGATAAGTTTTTCAAATTTTAGCACAAAGACAGTAATTTTATGGGGAGGGGATAAGTTAATTACGTGAATTCCAGTGCTCAACTGGTCCCTCATTTTATCGACCCCGACAGAATGAAAGGCAAAGTGGAGGACCTCGGTGAAATTTGAACTTAGATATCACAAAAAGCCGGAATGGTTGGAATAATAATAACGGTTTCAAATTTTAGCACAAGGCCAGCAATTTGGGGGGGAGAGTGGGGTCAGTCGATCCCGGTGCTGAACTGGTACATATTTTATCGAATCCGAAAGGATGAAAGGCATAGTAGACCTCGGCAGTATTTGAACTCAGAACATATAGACGGACGAAATGCCGTTAAGTATTATATTTTGCCCAGGCGTAATAAAATATTCCTCTCCCCAACCACTCCACCTTCAGGCAAAAATTAAGGTTGTTCTCAATGACATTTCTGTTTACACAAACATAGCAACTATCTGTCAATGATTTGTGAATGTACACACCCAGAGGATTAATTTACTAAGAATACACAAAAGCCGTTGTGAAGTCGAGACCACAAAGATTGGAAATGTTACATAAGTGTTTGTATATGAATGTGAGAGAGAGAGAGTGGGGGGGGGGGGGGTGTTCGTTAAACCAGCTGATTGCGGGTCTTTCGTCGGGAGAAAGAGTGAATGAGAAAGAGGAAGTTTTATCTAATATGTACAAAACAAATAAAGATTAAAATAAATAAAATAAAACTGTTGCCAACGACGCAGAACTTAAACAACACTTGATATCTTCAAATTTCTGAAATGTATTTAATATCTCACGACAGTTATATCAAACTGTCTTTTTATTTATTTATTTTATTTATTTATTATTATTATTATTATTATTATATACAACACACATACTTACAAGTTGACGAATGTCTAAAATATGTATAAACGTCTCGGTATAAAACAGAGCAGCAGTTTAACCACGCAGATGGGAGTAGCACTGACATGTTCTCGTTATAACAAAGGTATTTCACAAATTTTAACAATACGGCACACACACACAAACACATATTATAGTTTAACCCCAGTTTGATCTTCGAGCCAACTGCTTATAATATAATACCGTAATTTCAATTAACAACAGAAACAAAAGCAAAAACAATAACGGTTGTAATAAGAAAACTATTAGTCATGTGGAATGACTATAAACTCTTGTTTCTTGTTGTATGGCTCCAGGTCTCTCTAGATTTAAAAAAAGGTGCTCCAGTTATTACCATCCAGAATTATTTTACAGACATAGTCTATCTTAGACTGCATCATCTAATGTGTCCGTCCTTACCTGAGACGGTAAGATGAAATCTGAAAGGACTTCTGGCTGCTATTTCAAGCAAGCCGAGCGACCACTTAGAGGCCTCCCTCTTTGTTAAGGCGTTGTTGACAGAAAGAAAGGAAAACAGATTTAATGTCCAAGTCAATTCAGTGTGTGACGGAGGAGACAAACATTTATTAACTTTTTAATGCATTCTTTTATGTCCATTGTTGCTAGTGTTGTTGACTCATTTTTTTTGAAGTGTTATTTAATTATTTCGTTAAAGAAAAGGTGAAGAGAAAAACGTGCGCGCGTTTATATGTGTATGTGTGTGCGTATATATATATGTGTGTGTTCGTGTATGCGTATATATGTGTGTGTGTGCGCGCGGTTTCTGCTGTGAAGCTTCTCTAAGTTTTCTTACTACCCCCCTCTCTCACTTTCTCTCTCTTTCTATATATATAAGGCGATGATAAAACGATATATTTATTTTGGTCGCGTTTCACCTGTAAGTGCACAAGGGTCTTTAGGTATGTATGCATATAAACGAAGTAAGGGAATCATGGAACAAGAATGTCGATAAAATAAATAAATAAAATAAAAAATGCTTGTGAAAAAATGTGACTCCAAAGGTATAGAATGATTTTCTCAGATAGGAGACGACTCAGAAAGAGGGCGGGGGGACAAAAATTAATACGAGAGAAAAGAGAGAGACTTACATACCAATTTCTTAAGATAGATCGAATTGTCGACGATCGAGAAGTAATCTTCCGGTAGTGACGAGGGAAGAGACAAGTTATCCAACTATGGGATTGTTGACAATAAGCAGTTACATGGAAGTGGTTATTAAACGGCGGAGTAGCAACGAAATAGGAATGTCTGGCATCAGCCTCATCCGACATGACTTTTGAATAGGGAAGGATTCCGTGTTGTCAATAGTCGGAAACCGATCCAACAGTCGATACTTTGTTCTAAGACATGCAGTAGTTTGGGTGTAATATGTGTGTGCGTGTGGATAGACAATGTTTTGGTCGTAAAATATTTGAAACTCGTACTAAGCTGACACGTCCCATGCGCTGACACTCTTAACCGAGATAGTCAGCTGCTCTTGACGAGTTAGAACATATCAACTTGAGAGACCAACCGACCGACCTTCCGTCACACACATTTTATTTAAAGTCTCGACAATTCCTTACCACTGTGTCCGGTTGCATTTATTCAGTGAAGAAAAAAAATCACGTTTTTTTTTTTTAATAATTATTGAACAATGAAGGAAAATAATATGAAATGTTATTTTAAACATTGAAGAAACTAAACTTTTCCAGTTTGTATCTTTTAATATAATATAGTTTAGCGACCTTACAAGCCACTGATATAAACAACTTCATATGTATTATATTATATTATATCATATCATATGTTTGTGTTGTGAGTAGAGTTTTGAAGTATCAGGGTTGAGAGAGGTCCGTCCCTTTAACGACTTGTCAATTCACTCTTCCTCATGGCACTCGAACTTCTCTTTAATTTACGAATTTTAATTAACTCTCTCTCTCTCTCCCCTGACGCAGACCATGAAGTTTTCCGGTGTTCTAGTTGTATTTGAAGGCAAATAAGACGCAAATTTTTCCCCCGCAAGATGTCTCAAAAAAACTCACTCAAAGTTGGCCCCCACAACTAAAATATTACATGTTTTAAAGAACTAAAAACTTTTTACTTTCCCAAAAGCAAAGTTGGCCTCGCCGATATTTGAACATAAATAGCCAGGACTACCACTAAGCATTTTGTCTGACATGCTAACAATTCTGTCATCTCACCATCTTAACTGTCCTAATCATTTCTAACATAGGAACCAGGTCATAAATATAAAGATTAAGTTGATTAAATCGATCCTAGTACTTCATATTGATATAGTAGAAAACATTTACTCAAGGTGTCATGCAATAGGAAAGAATCCAGAGCCCTGTGGTTGGGAAGCAACACCCTTACCACTATGCTACATGCCCTCACTCACTATCCCTCCACGTTTTATTTCCTCCAGCAGTTACTAATATACAAATCAGTGAGGATGGAGGGCTCGCTTACTGTTCAGTTATCAGAAATATTTGTCATGGGACTGTCAACTTTATTGACTAGTTGTTGAGCAGTGAAGGGAAATACACACACACAAGGGACTTCTACACAGTTTCCATCCACCAAATTCACTAACAAGGCATTGGTCAGCCCAAGGCTATATAGTAAAAGACACTTGCCCAAAGAGCCACACAGTAAAAGAGAGTAAGACACAACTTAGCATAATGTGAAGTAGTTGGAGGATTATAAAGAGTAAACATTATTCATGAAATGAATAACATTTTATATCATCATCATCATCATTTAACGTCCATTTTCCATGCTGGCATGGGTTGGACAGTTTGACAGGGGCTGACCAGGCAGAAGACTGCACCAGACTTCACTGTCTGTTTTGGAAGGGTTTTTACAGTTGGATGCCCTTCCTAACACCAAGCACTTTACAGAGTGTAGTGGGTGCTTTTTATATAGCACCATCACCAGTGTTTTTGTTTTTTATGTGAGATCACCACCAGAGGTTTTATGTAGCACCAACACCAGTGCTTTTTACATGCCACCAAGCACCTTGCATGACAAAAAAACATACATGGATGTAAATGTCTTAGCAATATGTGATGGGCATAACATTTGTGATGGGTATTTTAAAATGGGACACATCTTAAAATACCCACCACATATTTGTAAAGAGCAAGCAGCTTTCAAAGGATGAAATATTTTTAGAGTATTGCTTAGATATTTAAGATGCAACATTGTCAGACAAACACAGATTCTAGATTGGATTGCAGCCAAGAATGGACGAGCTGTTTGGTAAACCAAGCCTTCACTCATACACCTGTAATATATATTCAAAGCCTCTTGCACTTCAGTTGCAATAATCTCACCTGAATCTACCAATTCTATACTACATATTTTAACTTTAACCTTTAGCAATCAGATTGCTCTGTCAAATGTGGTGCTTATTTATTCACATTATTTTGAATTAATCATGCATAATCTCGTAGCTCTGAGATTTCAATGATACGATTGTTTCTTTTTACAATGACATTGTAGGGTTGGTGTGAGAGGCTGGATCTGGTCAGTTTGAACATAAAACAGAACGGATATTTAGGCTGGCTATGACCGGTTTAAATGCTAAAGGGTTAAACAAGGCTTCATGTCATTCTTCAAACTCCTAATGTACAGTGAACAATTTTTTGCAATTAAAAATTCCCTTTAGAAACTTTTCATTAAATTTCTTTCCAACAACTTTTCTTTTCTTTTTTTTTTACAGTTTACTCAAAAAGTATTGAATTTTCAGAAAATTTGTTTTTATTTACTTTTTACTACATTGTCATATGTCTAAAGAGATGAAATTTATTCAAATTTCAAAAATGATAAAAGTTGTAGAGGAAGATTAAAGCCACAAAAGAAAAACAACACTATGATAAAAATGTTTTTTGTATTAATGCAAAAGGGTTAAAATATATAATAGAGAAACAATTCTTAACCCTTTCATTACCAACCCGGCTGAAACTGGCTCTAAGTTATTTTACTAAATTCTTTGTTATATTTAAAGTAATTGAAAGAAACACAGAGCATCTCAGAATAAATACAGTGACAAAATGGTTAAAATATATAATAGAGAAACAAGTCTTAACCCTTTTGATACCAACCCAGCTGAAACTGGCTCTGGCTTTGTAGTACAAATGTCTTGTTTTCATAAGTTTTGAATTAAAATCTTCCACCAAACCTTAGTCACAATTTATGTTCCTAACACAAGCTTAATGATAACCAACTTATTTTACTAAAAATTCTTTGTTATATTTAAAGTAATTGAAAGAAACACAGAGCATCTCAAAATAAATACAGTAACGACAGGGTTAAAGTTGTGCTAGGGCTGACTTGCCTTTCAGCTCACACCCAAAGCTGATAAAATATGTAATATCATGTAATTAATATTAACATAATTGTCTTCCTGTCTAATAATGAAACTATTAAATATGGTCTAGACTAGTGAAGTTAACACATATTAATTAGAAGTTTTAAAGTAGCTATTTGGTGGCTGTTCTTATTAATATCTGAATTTACCATATTTACTCATGCATAAGATAGCTACACCCTTAATTTATTACTAGACCTTGGTACAAATATTTTACCCTGTATAGTTTTAGCTTTGTCGCATAAGTTTCACCCCAGTTTTTTTTTTTTTTTTTTTCAGTTGAAATCAAGTATGAAATTGCGCAACTTGTATACAAGTAAATACTGTAAACTCTGGTGTCAAACCACTTGGCTGTTTCTTTCTTTGTTCAATTAGGCAATCTGGAAGTAAAGAGAAGTCTGACAAAACAGCAATAGTTAAATTTGAATTTATGACCTTGAGATCAGTATTGTCACTGTGCTACAAATATTTTATTTATATCTTAAACGCATGGCTTAGTCGTTACGGCATTTGGCTAACAATCGTAAGGTCACGAGTTCAATTCCTGGTAACACGCTGTGTCCTTGAGCAAGATACTTTATTTCACGTTGCTCCAGTCCACTCAGCTGTCAAAAATGAGTAGGACCTGTATTTCAAAGGGCCAGCCTTATCACACACTACCAAGTCCTCTCACAAGGCTTTGGTCAGCCCGAGGCTGTAGTAAAAGACACTTGTCCAAGGTGCCACACTGGGACTGAACCGCACAGCCATATCTGCATCTATGGGTATATTGTCCTATAAGTAGAGTGTTTTAACTGATTGTACCACTGTTTTGATTTCTTACATTGGCACAAGGCCACAAATTCGTAGGAGATGGGCATAGTTGTTGTATTACTTGACTGCTACTTATTTAATTGATCTCAGACAGATGTTCTAAGTTTAAATACTAGAAAAGTATATAATAATATTAATTACATTAAAAGTTAATGTGAAAATCTTTTCAAAAGCTGGACTCATTTACTGCAGAAAGCAGAAATATCCACTCCGAATTTATATACCAGCCTGTCTTTTGTTGAGGAATGTTATGTTTAAAACTATTTTATCTGTTGAGATATGTCAAGTTTATTGGGGCAACGTGACTTGCAGAAAGTACCAGTTCTATGTTTTGGTAGCATTACCGGAATAACCATGAGATTTAATTTCACATTGAAAGGGTTAAAGAATGTCTTAAAAAAAAACAAATATTAAATTCTAACTTCTATTTTTATGCAAATTTTTGTGACAGTGAGATCCGATGTTCTTATATTCCTATTGTAAAATATTCAAAATACTTAGAAGTGATTATAGAAAAATTAAAAAAAGGAAAGAATATTGAGTGGGAGAGAAAGAGGACAAAATTCTTTGCTTAACTAAACAATCATGTTTTCAAAAAAAAAATTTTATGTGAAAACAATTCTAACCTAATTGAAACAAATGGTTTCCTGTTTGAATAAATCCAATCTGGTGACATTCTTTCATTAGAAAATCTGTGATATGAGAAAGCATTTGGCTGACATCTCATATTGTTTTAAGCTAAACTGGAGAATTTCCTTCTCATATAACAGCAGCTCTGTGTTGGCCATAACAGCTAAGTTATATATTTACTTTCCATGCTATAAATAGTGAGGCAGTGGCTACTTTTACATGTCTGAAAATAAAAGGTTTCCCTTTATTCATCATTATTCTCGTCATCATCGTCATCACCACTTTTCTATGATGACCTCTTTATATAGAAACATAAAGAAGAATGCATTCTTGGTCTATAATTTTTCAGTCATCATCGTTATCATTATGATTTACTAATTATTAGTGTTGTACTAGTGTTCCAATAGTAAATGGAAATTGTGTGGAAGCCTATTGTATATGTATATATGTGTTTGCATTTGTCCTTTCTCCCCCCACTGCTGGACAACGATGTTGGTTTGTTTACGTCCCCATAACATAGCAGTTTTGTGAGAAAAAAAAAGTTTGAAGGAATAAGAAAAATGCTGAATATAAAAAATCCATAAAATATCTTATTTCTTGTTTGAATTTTGCAATTTTGTTATTAATTTTTATCTGAGAAAAGATTTTGCCTTTTGGTTATATTCTTAATTCTCTTTCATCTTTTACTTGTTGCTGTCACTGAACTGTGGCCATGCTGGGGCACCATATTGAAGGGTTTAGCTGAACAAATCAACCCCTGTATTTATTTTTCAAGCTTGATACTGATTCTTTCAGACTTTTTTTTTACAAAGCCATTATGTTATGGGGATGTAAACAAGCCAACATCATTGTCCAGCAGTGGGGGGAGAAGGGTCAAATACAAACACATATATACATATATGGTGGACTTCCACACAGTTTCTGTTTACTAGATTCACTCGCAAGGCTTTGGTTAGCTTGGACCTATAATAGAAGCCATTTGCCTAGGGTGCCATACAGTGGGACTGAACTCAAAACCACAGGACTACAAAGCCAGTTTCTTAACCACACAACCATGTCAGTACATTTGTTTAATTTTCAATATGAAGCATCAATGATAAATGGTACATGTTTTTAAAGAAATAGATATGTGGAAAAAATTTTTATTGATAGATGCAGGTATGTCTGTGGGGTTAAGAAGCTTGCTTTTCAACCAAATGGTTTCAGGTTCAGTCTCACTGCATGGTATCTTGAGTCCCAGGTGAACCAATGCCTTCTAAGTGAATCTATCAGACAGAAACTGTGTTGAAGCTTGCCATGTATCTTTTATTTTTATCTTTTACTAGTTTCAATCATTAGACTGTGGCCATGCTGGGGCACCACCATGAATTTTTTTTTTATCAAATGAATCCACCCCAGTAGTTTTTTTTAAAAGCCTGGCACTTATTCAATCAGTCTCTTTTGCCAAAGTCTTGATATGTGTGTAAATGTGTGTGTGTGTGTGAGCACGCACATGTGTGTATGTGCATATGCATGCATGCACATGTGTGTGTGTGCATGCATACACACACATGTGTGTGTATGCATCTGAGTAAAATAAAATATATACCAGACTTTAAAAACATAATTACTCAGCATTGATTTGTCTGACTAAAGATGTCCAGGCAGCAGTGCCTCAGCATGGCCGCAATCCAAAGATATTCCAAATTCATTTTTAGTTCTTCGTAAACTCAAAAATAGGGATAAACATGTAAGGTTTAATTAATGTTTGGTAACATACTAATTATTTTGTTCCAAGTCAGCTCTGCTTGAGTAGATCTCTGATCAAGGATACTGAAGCCATGACTATCCCATCTATTTTTTAAGCATACTGTATGTAGGAACACATTATTCGGTGTGTCCTTCCTTATCTAAGAGATTTGGCTGTTATTTCTAGCAATTAAAGTAACTACATAGCACTTCCTTCATTGGTTCACAGGTTTAGTGTTGGTGTTTGTATTGCTGCACATTAACAGTGGTAAGAAAACGTGCATGATAAAGAGAGGTGTGGTTCACGCTAAAAAGGACAAAGCAAGGTGTTTTGGTGTGAGATCTGGGACGTGAGAGACCCAAAGAAATTGATAGGAGGAAAGGAGGTGAATTGAGTGCTTCTTGCAGATTTAGGTGCATGTAGGTCTCACAATAGATGGAAACTGTTTAAAGTAGTTACGAGTGAGTCTAAAGGAAATATTAGTGATTGTCAAATATGCTTACAGTGCAAAGGTGTAAGGGAAAAGAAAGAGAGAGAGAGAGAGAGAGAGAGAGAGAACAAGAGAAAGAGAGAGAGAATGAGAAAGAAAGAGAATAGTGTTGAAGCTGACAAACAGTGAGAAGACGGGAAAAAAATGTGTGGTTTCTTGTGGCAGATGGATGAAGGAATGTGAGAAGAAAGTTGTTTTACAGGTTTTAACTATTTAACGCAGACAGACGGTGAGAAATAAAGATAACGAACTAATCACCAATTGTTACAATAACAATTTAGCTGCATGCCTGGCTGGGTGGTTAACCTCTTATCATACACATTTTTTTTTTCAATTACCATGCAAAATATACCATATTTTCTCATCATTTATTTTGAATCTGTATACAAGGCGCAGGTGTGGTAAGAAGCTTGCTTCCCAACCACATGGTTCTGAGTTCAGTCCCACAAAACCTTGTGACTGGATTTGGTAGACAGAAACTGAAAGAAGCCGACAGAAACTGAAAGAAGCCGACAGAACTGAAAGGCAGCAAGCTGGCAGAATCGTCAGCTGCTACATTCTAAGTTCAAATTCCGCCTAGGTCGACTTTGCCTTTCATCCTTTCGGGGTCGATAAATTAAGTACCAGTTACGCACTGGGGTCGGTGTAATCGACTTAAGCCGTTTGTTTGTCCTTGTTTGTCCCCTCTATGTTTAGCTCCTTGTGGGCAATAAAGAAATAAACTGAAAGAAGCCCATCGTATATATATATATATATATATATATATATATATATATATATATATATATATATATACATGTGTGTGTGTCTGTGTGTGTCTATGTTTGCCACCTGCACCATCACTTGACAATCGATGTTGGTGTATTGACGTCCCCGTAACTTAGCAGTGCGGCAAACGAGACCAATAGAATAAGTGCTAGGCATACAAAGAATAAGTCCTGGGGTTGATTTCTTTGACTAAAGACGATGCTCCAGCATGGCCGCAGTCAAATGACTGAAACAAATAAAAGACTAAAAGAATAAGGAAGAATAAGTACAGAAATTATTTTGGATCAGTTATGATTTATTATGAAGTTACTGGTAAAAGTGATCGTTAATGATAGAAAATAGGAATAATATCATGAATGAAGTATTTTGGGTTAGAAATAAGTGACAGATACCTCAGAGTACAGTGAACATTTATTTTTGTTCAAATATATATTTACTAGACATCTCTGAAGGAAAATATACAGGATAATATGTTATGAGGTTAAGAAGGAAATTTGTATCCCCATGGTTCTGGGTTCAGTCCCATTGCATGGCACCCTGGGCAAGTGTCTTCTATTATAGCTCCAGGCCAACCAATGCTTGAAGTGGATTTAATAGATGAAAACTGTGTGGAAGCTTGACTTGTGTGTGTGTGTGTATTTGAGTTTGTCCCCACCATTTCTTGACAACCAGTCTTGGTTTGTTTAAGGCCCAGTAACTTAGCAGTTTGGCAATGGAGATTAACAAAATAAGTCAAAGATTTAGAAGTAAGTACTGGGGGCTGATTTGTTTGACTAAAGTCTTCAAGGTGGTGCCCCAGCATGGCCACAGTCCAATGAATGAAACAAACAAAAGGTAAAAACAACAGACAGTGGTGGGATGACCTGGCACAAAGCCACCTCCCTCAATACCACTCAAACAATCTTCGTCTTGCAAGTTATTTGGTGACCTCACAGGTGCTGGTGCCACATAAAAAGCACTGGTACACTCTGTATAGTGGTTGGCATTAGAAAGGATATCCAGCAGGAGAAACTATACTGAAGCATACAAGTGCTTAAAGCAGTCCTCCGGCTCACCAGCTCACCAGACCGAACTGTCCAACCTAAGCCAGCATGGAAAACACACATCAATTGAGATGATGATGACGATGATGACTTCTACCTTGTGATGTTCTATGGAATGTAATTCAAAATGGAGGAGAGAGAGGGAGAGAGAAAGGGAGACACTGGAAATGATAAATGGTCTAAAGGACATCTTAAAGTGACAGCAGTTAACAAGACCTTATCATAAGCAGCAGTGTTTGACTACAGCAAGTAGATATGAGTCAGAAACATCAACGACTTTTATTACTTGTGCAAACAAAGGAGTTATAGACGGTGCTACAAGGCTGAGCAAAGGGCAGTTTCAATCAGAAGTAGAGCAATGAGTGGGTAAAAGTGATAAAATGGTGGTCATACAGTTGGATAAGAAGCTTTTTGTTGTTTGAAGTGACGTGAATTTTTAATAAAAGGGAGGAGTGAAAAAACAGTAAAAGGAAATGAGATAGACTGCTGTGAATACACTGAACTTCTTGAACTACAGTGGGTCGACAGAATCATTTACATGCCAAGTAAAAACGCTTAAAAGGTATTTGGTTTGTCTTTATGTTCTGAGTTCAAATTCTGCTGAGGTAGACTTTGCCTTTCATCCTTTCGGGGTTGATAGAATAAATACCATGGGGTCGGTGTAATCAACTTAACCCTCCCCGGAAACTGCTGGCCTTGTGCCAGAATTTGAAATCAATATATTGAACTACAAGTGGGGAAAATAATAATTTTACATTGAATCAACAAATATATTCTAAATGCACTGCACTTTGGAAAAGAAGCAGAAAAAAGAGAATGCATTGAATAATCCAGACCTATGTAGATTATGTCTGAAAAAATAGAGGGCTATTACTGGAACGCCTTGGATCATAGAGCGCAAGGAGGACTAACCTAGGGCTAAACAAGAAAAATAGACTTTCAAATTAAAACTAACGAATAAAAATAAAAAAGAAAACGCTACTGGTTAAAGGGAGGTAAATCTGGATGGTTCCCTTTCATGTCAATAATTTACATTCGTAATAGACAATCTTTTTGTTTCATTTCCAATTTGTAACACTATTTTTCTTCAAAATATTGTATTGTAATTAACAACAGACAATATAAATAATATAAATTAATTATACAAATATCAGGATTTTGGCGTTAGGAAGGGCATCCAGCTGTAGAAATTCTGCCAAATTTAGATTGGAGCCTGGTGTTGCCATCCGGTTTCACCAGTCCTCAGTCAAATCGTCCAACCCATGCTAGCATGGAAAGCGGACGTTAAACGATGATGATGAAACTCCTTTAATGTGCAACTTAATGATTTTTCAGTTTAGACCAGTTGGATGTCTAACTTCCATCAGGTGTCTTCTATTATTATTATTATTATTATTATTAAGATAGCAGAATCATTAGCATGCCAGGCAAAATGCTTAGTGGCATTTCGTCCATCTTTACATTCTGAGTTCAAATTCCACCGAGGCCTTTCATCCTTTCAAGATCGATAAATTAAGTACCAGTCAAATACTGGGGTTGATGTAATCAACATGCCCTCTCCCTACAAATTTCAGGCCTTGTGCTTCTAGTAGAAAGGATTATTATTATTATCATTATTAAGGTGGTAAGCTGTCAGAATATCATTATGCACCAGAGAAAATGGTTAGCAGCATTTCATCCATTTTTTACGTTCTGAGTTCACATTCCAAGGTCAGTTTTGACATTTTTCATCCTTCCAGGGTCAGCAACATATAACTACCAGTTGAGCACTGATATCTACATCATCGACTTACCCCATACTCCGAAAATTGCTGGCTCGGTGCCAAAATTTGAAATCATATTTTATATTGTCTTAAAATAGAAATATTACAAGAAAACAGATTACTACTAATAGTAATAATAATAATAATAACAATAATAATAATTTTAAGAATAATTAATATTGGTAATGTTTTATTTTCCTTCAAATTCCTTTAGTGCACTCAGTTCTTAACCGAGAGAAAATTTCCTTCAGGGAAGAAATTTCAAGACTCCGGTGGAAATTGAGGAGTTCAGGTAAGGAAATTGTTTTTTAGAATGCAAAACCCCTGATAGCTATTTGTACATTTTTTTTTTTTTCTTTTTTGCTAGATTTATTTTCTTTAATATTGATTTTAAGGATGCTAGTTTTAAATTGTGAAAGCACATTGGGGCTACTTAGTGGTAAGGGTATATATATATACCCTACGTAAAAGCACCCACTACACTCTCTGAGTGGTTGGCATTAGGAAGGGCATCCAGCTGTAGAAACTCTGCCAAATCAGATTGGAGCCTGGTGTAGCCATCTGGTTTACCAGTCCTCTCAGTCAAATCGTCCAACCCATGCTAGCATGGAAAGCTGACGTTAAACGATGATGATGATGATGTATGTATGTATGTATATACACATACACATGCACACACATATATACAATGGGCTTCCACAGATTTTCAATTTAGCAAATCTACTCACAAGGCTTTGGTTGACCCAGGGCTATAGCAGAAACACTTGGCCCAGGGTGTCACACAGTAGGACAGAACCTGAAACCATATGGTTTACAAAGCAAGTTTCTTCACCCCACAGCTATAGCCATGCCTGTCATGCGTGAAGGACTTTAAGGTAAGTGTACCTCCTTTCCTGCCCTATTTCCTATTAGTTCAGCTCTCAGTTCCCCAATAGACCTCTTTATACCTCCTTTGTTCAGACAGTTTTTCACCACTCCTTAAATTTCATTATACTCCCTCATATTCTATTATTCTTTCATTCTTATTGCTAACTCATTTCCTTTCCCACCCCAAATTCTTCCATTTGTATGTATGTATGTATGTATGTATTATTACGTATTATGTATTATTATTATTATGCATGTATGTATGTGTGTGTATATTATTATGTATTATGTATGTATTATTATTATGTATGTATGTATGTATGTATTATTACTATTATCATTATTATCATTATTAAGGCAGCAAGCTGGCAGAATCGTTAGCATACCGGGCAAAATGCTTAGCGGTATTTCGTCTGCCGCTACATTCTGAGTTCAAATTCCGTCGAGGTCGACTTTACTTTTCATCCTTTCAGGGTCGATAAATTAAGTACCAGTTACGCACTGGAGTTCGGCAAAAGAGACTATAGAATAAGTGCTAGGTTTACAAAGAATAAGTCCTGGGGTCGATTTGTTCAACTAAAGGCAGTGCTCCAGCATGGCAGCAGTCTAATGACTGAAACAAGTAAAAGACTAAAAGACAACCTCCGTTTATTTGTTTGCTTTGCTTTGTTTTGTTTTGTTTGTCTTTGGTCTGACCCAATGTGACAATCTTCAGTGGTTTCTGACTAACCTGCAAGCAATTTCTGTAACAAGTCTCAAAGCTTCATGTTTCAAACATAACTGCCCCCCCCCACACACACACACACACACAAACAAACACAACATAGACTCACAACATTTTCCATTCATTTCTTCACGTCTTCCTTTCATTCACAATTTTGTCACCAGAGTATTAAAGCCTCTATATTCTCCCCCCCCCCAACTCTCTCTCTCTCTCCAAAGAAGGACATATGTTTGAAACAGTTGAATTTTCATAGCAAATCAACACACTGAAGTTCATTTTCCTTCCCAAAACTTTCACAATATAGAGCAGTTGATGAGAGTAATAAAAAAAAATGACAAAATAACAGCCCTTCATTGTGGAAGAGACAAGATATGGTAGAACATGAAGCAGGGAGAAGTTGCAATATAGAGAATAAAATTTAAGCTTTTTTTAAAAAAAATACACCCCAACCAACACACACACACACATGTGCATATAGCAATTAAATTTGAGGTTAAAGCACAAAGTTCAAAGATTAGTTTCTGCAAAATTTATTTTCATTTCATTTAAATTTATTCCTAATAACTGAAAGAAGTGTAACATACATACATACATTCTTTTATTTGTTTCAGTCATTTGACTGCAGCCATGCTGGAGCACTGCCTTCAGTCAAACAAATCGACCCCAGGACTTATTCCTTATAACCCTAGTACTTATTCTATTGGTCTCTTTTTTTTTTTTTGTGAACTGCTAAGTTACATGGAATCAAACACACCAGCATTGGTTGTCAAGATGGTGAGGAGACAAAACAGACACACAAACACGCACACACACACATATGCATATATACAATGGGCTTCTTTCAGTTTCTATCTACCAAATCCACTCACAAGGTTTTGGTTGGCCCGAGGCTATAGTAGATGACACTTGCCCAAGGTGCCACACAGTGGGACTGAACCCAGAACCATGTGGTTGGTAAGCAAGCTACTTACCACACAGCCACTCCTGCACCTATAGACAAATGCTGGCAGTAGTACAGTTAAAAACAGAAAATTCAAGAAGTGCAAAAACAGAGAAGATGATTTGAAGAAAAGAAAAGAGAGAGAAAGCTATACAAAGTGACTGGGTAGGTGGGGGGGGGGGTCAGAGAGAGGCAAATAGGAATTTTGGAGAGATAAGGAGTTTAATAAAACAAGTAAATAAATAATGAGGGAGGGGAAGGAAATGATAAACGGAAGAAGAAATGGGAAGGAACAAGGAGGCAGCTGAAAAGATGGAATAAATTGCAATTAATGATTACCAATATTGAAATAAAACTGCACTTAGCAAATGTATGTATGTATGTTACATGACATAATGCCTACAGCTGTTATTAGCTGCTTACACATGATAGCACACAACGTTAATAGGTTAACAACATGATTGTAATCAAACAACCTGTAATTAAAAGATAAGCCAGTCAAAATTGTATTTACTATCTACTAGATTCTTAAACAAAAAAGTAACTTTATATTTATATCTTTCTCAAATGAGATATCTCTCTCTCTATCTTCATCATCATTGTTTAACATCCGTTTTCCATGGGCTGGACAGTTTGACAAGAGCTGGCCAGGCTCCAGTCGGCATTTGTGGCATGGTTTCTACAATTGGATGCCCTTCCTAATGCCAACCACTTTACAGAGTGTGCTGGGTGCTTTTTATGTGCCACCAGCACAGGCGCATTTTATGTGCTGCTGGCACCTGTTAAGTATGTATGACAGCCTGTGTGTATGGATGACCATGGTTTTACTTAGCTTGATGCATCCTCTCAAATACAACAAATTACCACAACTCCTGCTCTTTTGTCATTTCTTCAGTGAGGCCCAGCATCCGAAGATCCTTTCCCACCACTGATAGGAACAGGCATGGCAGTATGAGTTTGCTTTCTAACCATTTGTTCTTTGATTCAGTCCTATTGCATGGCATCTTGGGCTGGTGTTTTCTAGTATAGCCCCAGATGAACCAATGACTTGTGAGAGGTGGTACCCAGAAACTGAAAGTAAGCGATCATATGTGTGTGTGTGTGTGTGTGTGTGTGTGTGTGTGTGTGTGTGCGTGTGTGTGTGCGTGTGTGTGTGTGCATATGTGCGCAAGTGTGTACCCTTGTTTTGACATCCCATAATGAATGAGAAAGAGTATCATCGTCATACAAGTGAGGTTGTTCATTTCCTGTCTTCCATGAAAATCCTGTCTGGCCATGGGGAAATATTGTCTTGCTTGGACAGCAAGGGTTGGCAGCAGGAAAGGCACCAGGTTGCAGAAAACCTGCCTCAAAAAAATTAGTAAGAGATAGTAAGAGAATTCCTTTTATGCCATGCCATTAACTTCTTAATTGTTGTTGTTGTCAAACCCTAGGCAAGCTCTGATCAGACAGAGTATTCTGGCTTTGATCAGTCCATCAATTTTCAGTCTATGTATCAAGGACTCCATTATGCATTGTTTCTGCCTTTTTTTATAAAGCAGTAAGTGTGGCTGTGTGGTTAAGAAGTCTGCTCTGGGTTCAATCTCACTGCATGGAACTTTGGACAAGCATCTTCTATTACAACCCTGGACTGATCAAAGCCTTGCGAGTGGATTTGTTTGATAGTGACTGAAAAAAACTTATCATATAGATTTATATATCATCATCATCATCATCAATGTTCCTTTTTCCATGCTGGTATGGATTGGACAGTTTGACAAGAACCAACAAGCCAAAGGGCTGTGCTGAGCTCCAATGTCTTTGGCTTGGTTTCTACAGCTGGATGTCCTTCCTAAAGCCAACCACTTTACAGAGTGCACAGGGTGCTTTTTGCGCGACACCAGCACATGGTGAGGTCGCCAAGTACTCACAAGAAGGAAATAGTAGTATGATATATACATGGGTGGGTGTGTGTGTGTTTACTTGTCTTGACATTACATGGTAGTTCTAAATAAATGTCAAAGTCATACAAGTTGCATCGTTTACTTCTGATATTCTGTGAAAACATGTCAGGCCATGGGGAAATATCACTTTACTTGAAAACAGGTGAGGGTTGGCAACAAGAGGAACATCCAGTAACAGTAAATTCCATCCAACCTATACAAACCTGGAAAAGTGTACATTAAAATGATGATGATGATAGAACATGATTTGAGTGAAATTCGGCTGCTATTTCTAGCAGGTCAACCAACCACATAGAGGTTTCCTTGCTCACCGTCAATTCATCCTGAGCAGATATGTAGGACAGCAGTACTTAAGAGCCATTATTACAGTTTGCTCCAGGTTTGTTAGCAATTTCATATTTTCACCTAAATGTCAACTCTAGAGCATTTTTTTTCCTTTTCTTTTCCTTCTATGTATTTTTTTTTGTCATATCTCTTCACCAGTTCAGTTCAGCATATTGGCCTTGTTTGTTAGTTCTTCATGTAGATACGATTACCGTTTTCTCTACAAACTACATAAAAGCCCTCTTTTGCTCTTTTCGGGTGCGAATGTGGGGTCTATGGTCGGTTTTCCTATGCAGTATATCACATCAGGATGATTTCAGATTAGTTTCCAATCTTTCATCTCGCCATCAGTTTCTTGTGTTACAGTCAGATTTCGACCATTGTTCAATACATACGTGTGAAATTTTTTTTTCTTTCTATGTTAGCCATCGCCTTACTGGCACTTGTGCCGGTGGCACGTGAAAGGCAACATTTGAGCAAGATCGTTGCCAGTGTCGCTGGACTGGCTCCTGTGCAGGTGGCACATAAAAAACACCATTTTGAGCGTGGCGTTGCCAGTACCGCCTGACTGGCCTTCATGCCGGTGGCACGTAAAAGCACCCACTACACTCTCGGAGTGGTTGGCATTAGGAAGGGCATCCAGCTGTAGAAACTCTGCCAAATCAGATTGGAGTCTGGTGTAACCATCTGGTTCGCCAGTCCTCAGTCAAACCGTCCAACCCATGCTAGCATGGAAGGCAGGCGTTAAACAATGATGATGATGATGATTCACTTGGTTTTAAATTAACCATATTGCCCTGTAGCTTTGAGATTCCAATAGTATGATTATTCATTTTTAGAATGACATCGCAGAGGCAAGACTTGGCAGGTTTCAACTCAAATCAGGCAGAATATTCAGGCCTGATATAGCCAGATTAAATACTAAAGGGTTAAGCAAAGTTGGGCCTCCTCTAAGCTCATTTTGTCCCTGACATCTAAAGGCAAATTCCAATCCAGACAGTCTCTTGTACTTAGTTTGACTCCATGATAATAACATTTATTTAAACATTATCCGCAAAACTTATATTGTAGAAGAATCTATCACAACAATAGACTGGTGACATTTGCCAGTTTGTTTTCTGCTTTTCTTTTTCCTGCATATTTTATTTCTGTAACCATACAGTATATTGTTACTATTGTGATTTCTAGTTTTATGTTCAGCTGTACTGCTAACTTAACCTTTTTATACAGTCATGCTTGTTGTTATAGCCTGATGTACTTTTGTAATGTTTTGTAAAATACTGCTAGACAGCTTTCAATACGACATGCTCCAATGCACAAAATGCTTTCTTTTCCTCAATATGCGCTGCTGAAATTAGGGTGCATTTAATATACCCATGCACCTTTTTTGTCATCAAATACAAAATCAAGCAAAAACAGTGCAAATAATGATAAAGAACTTAAAATTATCTCCTCACTGGAATCCCTAAATTTCCCCCTAATTAAAAATTGCTGCTTAGATGAAACCTTTTAAAAGCATCCTTGGAACAGGAGCTAATTCCAAAGCGTATTGTTTCAAGGTATGAAATAGGATTTTGATTGGAATGGCGGTTTTGAAGGCACAAAATGAAAAAAAACTGCACAGAGGAATTGAAGATTTAGAGCTGGGGTGGCAGAAGGATGAGTTAAAAGGATTTCCTTGCATTGGTTTGTTGCTCTTGTCGCTATTGAGTAGCTTTATTGAATTCTACTGAAGCTAGACTGTCTGCTCCAGCCATAGAACCCACAACAAATCAAACAATAGAGCTTGGTGCAGTCTTATGACTTGCTACTTCCTGTCAAACCATCCAACCTATGCTACTATGTAAAGAGGACATTAAAGGATGATAATGATGATACACCTTTTTTATGGTGTTAACCAAACCTATAAGAAATACTCATAAACCTTGTGCTTGTGATATGTTACTCTTTTGCTCTTTTACTTGTTTCAGTCGTTTGACTGTGGCCATGCTGGAGCACCGAATTTAGTCGAGAAAATTGACCCCAGGACTTATTCTTTGTAAGCCTAGTACTTATTCTATCGGTCTCTTTTTGCCGAACCACTAAGTTACGGGGACGTAAACACACCAGCATCGGTTGTCAGGTGATGGTGGGGGGACAAACACAGACACACAAACACATATACGACGGGCTTCTTTCAGTTTCCATCTACCAAATCCACTCACAAGGCTTTGGTCAGCCCGAGGCTATAGTAGAAGACACTTGCCCAAGGTACCACGCAGTGGGACTGAACCCGGAACCATGTGGTTAGTAAGCAAGCTACTTACAAGACAGCCACTCCTTAAATATCAATCCAATCTAAATCCATACTGCTGTACATTACACTGAACACCATCAACAAGGTACAATATTAAAATTTATTTCTTCATGTGAGAGCCATCAGTGAAGATTCGGTTGCTACACTGAACATCTGGAAAGTAGTTTCCACTCTAATTCATATTTATGTTGTGAGTAACAAAGGTATTGAGTTAGATTAAATACAGACAGAAAAAAAAGCATAGTTGGCCACCATTTGAGAACATTTAGATAACATTTAGGCTATGCAGTTGATTAATGCATTAATCTCCTGTCATATTATCACCCACTTAACATCCATTGTACAGCAATTGCAGAGGTTGTAGGAAATATAGATTGCGACTACTCTCAGTCCTGCATCATCTGTTCTTTGATGTTAGACATCAGAGTTGACGTCATCACGTTTTCCCTTGTCTTTCTCTGTCATGGGTACTTTCCATTGTCAGCAAATCACATGCCCATACAAGCACATTTACCTGCACACACAAACATCAGCTGTTGTCCTTTCTAGCCTCTTTCTCAGCTCATTTGTGCTCTGCTCTCCATATTATATATCCTAGCAGACCTTTCATGACTCGTTCCTCTCCATTCATCACATTTTTGTTTTTACACCTGATGCCCACATCTCACTGTATTCTGAATAATACTTCTTACACAGGCTCTGTACAGTCTGCCTTCTGTGCAGACAGAAACACTTTCTTACCAACAGAGATAATATCTACCCGAAATATTTTTACCACTTTTTGACTGTAGCTACTATACAGGGTGTCCACAAAGTCTGGCTACATGGAATAAATAAAATCATAACATAAACAATTAAATATAAGAAATAATAATTTCTTAAAGTATGTGTTAATCCCCATGTACCCAGACTTATATATAGTATAAGTACACTTATTACTCTACTTGACTCCTTTGAGCATTAAGGGGTCATTTATGTCAAAGAAACTATTAAATATATCAGATTGACTTCTCTTGAATTATCCAAATGCATTAGACAATTTTCAGACTTTTATATAATTGGTTATTAATAATAATTATTTAATAATTGGTTATTTTTGTTATTATGTGTTTATAAAAGAAGGCATTCTTTAATATTTTAGAATCAACCAGTCCATAAACATTATATACAAGATTCGAGTAAACTATGTTATTAGCGTATTATTAATTCAGGTGGTTGTAGCTATACAATCAAATCACTTGAAGAATCATAACTCCAGAATGTCCATTTGAAGAATCTTTAGCCCTACTCACAGTGATTACAATTTGCTTAATTAAGATACATAAATTTCGTCATGCATCTTTGTTGTGAAAGTTTAAAGAAAGAAAAAAATAGATATGTGCTGCGTTCTGAAATTAATTGATGCTAATGTGAAGAATTCTCTGCATCAAATGTTATGGAGGTGACAGGGTTGCTGCTGTTCAGCAGACCTACGATCAATGGTGTTCCAGCTATGACCATATCGCCTTTTATATCAGGGACTACGTTCCGATATATCCATCTTTCTTATCTAAAATGGTATGGAGTTATTTCAGAAAGACTCGACTGCTATTTCTAGCAGGATAAACAACTGAGTAAAAGTTCCTTTGGTTGTTGGTAATAGTGGTAGGGTGTTGGTATGTCAGTGGTTCTAACCTTACCCAGAACCCACTAGAAGAATCGTCACCCAGCCAAAGTCTGGGTCGACAAAAATAAATAACGACGATGATTCTATGTCACTGGGTCATGTTTGTTATGGCATATCTTCAGAAACAAGCCTGAATTCTCGGTCAAACCACTAATACTACATAACGTAGAAATACCTTGATAGGTATTAAATTGCCAAACACACTATTACGTGAATAGAAGCTCATTGAATTAAATCCATATTTTCGTATTCCTTTTCCTTCCCCCACCCCTTCAGTTATTATTTTAATCGATCAGTCATCGACTGGCCTTGATTACTTCTTGGATTAAAAAAAAAAACAATACAAAATAGGCATATTAATTCCATTTATCTGTTGCTATCCACAATATATTTTGATTGGTCAAGAATTCGATCATTTTTTTCCCCCCAGATACATAATTTTTGCATATAACATAACCTTAGGCTAGGACTGAACTCAAAACCTTTATCTCCCCATCAGCAGTCTTATATAAAGACAACACTAATGCAAAATCTCTGAAAAAAAAATGTAGCCATGATAATCTAAAGAATAGCAAAAACAAATTTCGATGTTGTTAAATAACATCTTTGACAATTGCTTCGCTTGCGTTTCTAATCTGACTGAAATCTGACTTTTGACAAAACGGTGTTCTTATATTTATCTGTAGTTTCATCGTCTTAAATATAACAATATTAAGTTTCTGAAGATATTGATTAGATAAAAAAAAAATATCTACAAACATAAGTAGTGAGCATAGCATATTAAACAAAATACATGTCACGATGTATTTTAATGCAAATATAATATTAACATTAATTATAGGTTTCGAGAAACGGTACAACGTTTATTATATGATGATACAGCAGGTTACTGACTATTACTCATTTCGTTTTACATGCAAGGAGAAACACGTCTATTTTTTGCTGCTGTCGGGTGAATCATTCACGGGGTAGTGTGTTATTTACGAAATTTAATCAAGTCACTTCTTTCGGAGTAAATAGTCATTGAAAGGTACAGTGCAAAAAATTGATTGATTGATTGAGGTTTAGTTGACCAAATACATTTCATAGCGGCATTTTGAATTGCTAATTATTACTGTGAAAGATCAGTTTTGAAAATTATGAAAGAAAACGAAACATGAAAAAATAGGGACACATTAATTTTGTCTCAGTAAACATAATTGTCTGACTGTATACAGTATCGTTTTTTTCTTATTTATTTATTTGGGTTTAAATGCCTTTTCAAAGTGATGTAACATTTAAATATTACATTATTATTATTACGTAACTGTTACACAATAAACCATTCATAAGGTTTTATGATGATCGAGAGGATTGGGTGATTAAAAAAACACACCAGGTAATACGGTCGACACGCTTGGGTAATAATGTTTAGCAAACGTAGATTATTTTATTATGATTATAAATATATATTCCAGCTAAGGTGACCACTTCTGAGAAAATAACCACTGGGTTAAATAGTAAATATAGATATGTGTGTTAGAGATATACAAACATACATTTATGATGAGATGGAACGAAATTAATCTCCATCAACGATTTAAAAAATATATATATATTTTTTTTTTCTTTCATCCAATCATTGATTTATCGAAGCGAAACGACAGCGATAGAATCGATCATTCCCTAATATATCACAGTAAAGTCACACCAGACATGCACGCAGAAGCTACATTTATCATTACTTACCTGTTCATGTTATTATCCATATTGCTATGTTCTTACATTAAAATATCCCGAAACTCAACAGCTTCGAGGTGTCACCTGGGCGCTGCCATATTTGTTTACTGAGAATTAAAACTGTGAAACGAGCCTGCGCGTTGGCCAACCACGTTCACTTCCGCTATCGTTACTTAGCAACCTAGACTTCTTTCTAGACGCTTTAAGCATCAATACATTCATTGTAGCATTGATATTTAATGTAGATACGTATAGACAGGCTTTTATTGTAGCATTAGTATTTAAGGTCACTACTATTCGTTCACATGACTGCTTTCTACAGTAAGTGGTGAGGAAAAGTGGGTTCACAATCATATAACGATCTTAGAAATTTAAATAATCTTTAGTGGAAGTTGGTAAGAATGTCTCGGAAAAGCTGAACAAAAGGTCTTCAGAGACGAAGGCCCATCAGGTAAGTGCTTCGGCCCTTAACTTCTTACGAAGGGGGCCGGGCAACATCCAGGTCATGACTCCTGGGTGTCCTTCTACTGATATTTTTTTAGCCACTTGGATATTGAGGACGTGACATTTAAACCATATAGAGATGGACCACCTCTCCGTTGCCTCTGCTTTCAAACTAAAACTCCTTGAATAAAGAAATGACATTCGTACACTAACAAAGAATTTGTATAATGTGTGTTTTACTCCTGAGGAAGATTGGAAAACCATGTGGATAAGTTGGTAATTTATTTTTTTAAGAATTTGACTATTTTATTGCTATAAAGTTATCGATTTTAATCGATCCAGTGTGTGTGTGAACTCTCTGAAAGGTGCGAAAATGCATTATTGCAACTTTATCTTTCTTTTTTCGGTACAGTATTGATCTTGTACTTTAATAAAATCTTTTAAAATAATATTTGGAAGTTCTTGGTTTTTATTTAAATGGGGCATATTATCAGTTTTTAAAATTTTGTCTTTAGCTTTTCTTTATTTTCATTGCTTTTTTTTTTACGTGAAAACTGAAAATTTTTAATAATCGCTCTAATAATTATTGATAAATCTGTCTGTAACATAACTTCCGTTTGGTTCGCATCCAGCACCTCTTTTTTTCCTCTCTGCCTATACGTACGTACTAAGACACGTATTTCTCTACATGGTCATTACAGACATTAAGCTACCACTTTCAAAAATAAAAGCTTTCTTCTTTTAAAAGAAGTAAATGGAAAGAAAATGATGAATCACCAGTCTTTAAATTTCTCTTAATAAAACTACAAATAATTGTTCGATTATTTTTTCTATTAAATTTTAAGTTACTTTCTTTACCATAAGAAATGGCATGTGTGTGTGTGATTCAGTTTTATTTCAAGATTTCTTGTTTAAACAACTTAACACATAACTTAAATCTTTCAAGTGGTTTGATAGTTTTCTTTGAATGACAAAGTTCATAAATAAGAGCGATAAGCACAGCAAAACCGGGGGAAATAATTTTACTATCTCTGCTATTGAAAGAGCCCAGAATGAGATCTGGCAATGTTCTTGAGAACAGGAAACTGAGCGAGCCATTGCTAAGTCCGACTCCGCAAGCTTTACTCTTTCATCCAGGGATTTCAGACACCGTGACAAGTCACGAAGTGAGACAGTGTTTACTCCATTATTTTTTCGAATACAGACAAACTTGTTAAATTCCAGTAATTCAGCATCTATCGTGGGATCATTTTTGTATATGCATACACTAGCTGACGTACCCGGGAAAGCGGGGCTTATCCCTTGGTTCCGTTCTCATAATTGCTTCACCAATCCAGTAACAACAATACAAAGTATGTAGCCCTTAAAACGGTTTTTGTGCATTTACAGAGAATACCGAACTGTCTTACACAGGATCATGTTTTTAGGAATTCCCAATAAGTTATGAATACCCAAATTGTAAATTTAGTTGTGTAATAACATGAAATTAATTACCCGATAGTAAGAATTCAAATAAAGTGCAGGTGCTATGGGTTATTTCCGTTGAGTGTTATTAAAAAATATTGTGCAGATGCTATGGGTTATTTCCCTTGGGTATTTAAAAAAATTAGCTATATGAGGTAGATATAAAGATCCCTTCCAGGGGCCGTATTATCGATTTTTCAACAATCTAAGTATGTCACGGGGTTTCCATACATGAGTTCTACTCATGTGTTAAGTTTCATGAAAATCAATAAAACGATGTAGGAGGAGTTAGCTAACAACGCCACAACCAAACGCACACCGATTTCCCACATATGTAGTAGATGTTTCGACAGGGCCAAAATAAATGAGCCAAGAAGATAGAGAGACATCAGCTTGAAAACTGGATATAAAGAAATAATAAATAATGGTAGGGAGCATTAGTAGTAGTTGAAAGAACATCTCAAGTAGATTCTGGAAGATTCCAAGACTTTTAAGCTAACAATTCTAACTTTCACGCTGTTTTATTGGTTCTTTTGCAGTGTCCATTTCCCCTAGGATTGTATGAAGGGGTTTTGCATTTCAGAATTCCTTGTTTTAGAAAAGTTCGAATTTTCTCGTGAATTGAGCTCCTTTATAAACTTGGATAGCGCCGGGAGTTCCAAGAAGAGAAAGTAATTGTTTATAACATCAGTCAAGTTTCGAGATACTAACTGTTTAGATCCAGCCAAATCCAACGAAACTGCGTTGGATTTTGTAGGATCTATACAGAAGTCACCATTTAACATCCGTTTTCCATGCTGGCACGAGTTGAACGTTTCGACAGGAACCAACGAGCTCTACTGTCTGTCTGTCTGGTATGCTTTCTTCGACTGGATGCCCTTCGTAATGCTAACCACTATGCAGCGTATGCTAGGTGAGTTTTATGTGCCATCGGTACCAGTAAAGTCACCAAGTAACTCGCAAGATAAGACCCCTCAGTCTAAGTGGAGAGCGAAGGGCGTGGTTTTGTGGCAGGTGATGAGAGGTTAAAGTATAATAGACAGAAACAGGTGTCTTGTAGTTGAGATATGAATTTAGATTCGGAGCATATTCGGCAGTCATAAAATATTTTACGAATATCCTCAACAGAAAATATTTTTTGTCCTATACATAATTCAACAATCTTTGCACACATAGGTTGCACAATTTATGGCAAAAATCGCTGAAGAAATTCCTAAGCTGGTTGAGCAGAACAAATCATTCGAAACAAGACATCAAAACACTTTATTTTAATACGTAGAAAATATTGAAACTATACGAAGAAAGATTGCTTCTTCAACGTAATATTTTGTCATTGATTTTGCATTGTATATAGAATGCCCCTGGACATATTGTCAGTGATGTTTCCTGGGCTCATTAGGTGTTTCAGGACTTTTCAACATCAGACACACCCACGACTCAACCGATTTGAGCAAGCACCGGCTTGTGTCCTGCTAGCACTACTCCTGGTAACACTTCCCCTTTCAGGGCTTGCACCTCCTCGCCCACAACCACCTTGAGGCATCTTTGCTGCCTCCACAGCCAGCTTGGTGGCTTTCCACTTACTGGTCCCTATCCTGCTAAGTATGTTGCAAGATCTACAGACGGACTGGCCTGCAAACTCTGTATCCCACCTCAATAGGATCTAATCTAAGATCTCTGGCGCATGACAGAAATGCTTGTAGATTCCTGCTATGATCTTCCATGGAGTCACGTGGTCAATGATGTCTAGAAATAAATAGGTTCAGGTTTAAAGCGTCGTCCGGGTGGACTGTCCCATTGCTACGCTACTGCTCTGGGGTCGATAAAATAAAGTACTAGTCTAGTACTGGTGGTAGATTTATATCCTTATAATACATTTTAAATGGAAAAGTTATTGCATTAGAAGAAACTAGATAACATAATACACAAGTAGACAATTCAATACGTTATCCTGTCGGTCGTCTCTCCTCTGCAGGCCTTTATAAGCATTCATTAAATAATCCCTTTATTAATATGCATATAAATGCAGTAGTATACTATGTTTCAGTGATATTATTTCCTGCAAAACTAAGTATAATTAGCATCAAGCAAAAATGAAATCAATGAGATAAATGAACTTAAGTTCTCTGTTTATAGTTGTCGGTTATAAAGATAGACGTTCTAATAATGCTTCATGATAATGTATGATAAACCTAAAGTATAAACTCAAAAGAGGATTGATTAAAAGTATTACAATTATAGAAAGACTTTTCACCGGAAATTAAACACTCGAAAATGGTTGGACCAATTTTCTTCAGGTTACGGCCGTCTGTTGGTAATTAGCAAAAGAAGGGCAGCAGCCATAACCATTTTGACAAATGAATAATGACAACTAAGCGAAGTTGAAGCAATTAAGTCTCATTTTAAGTTGTTGCAGATTAAGATAAAACATTTCGGACAAGAACAGAAATTCAAACGATTGCAGACAGATTCGACAAATTATTTTTACTATGCGATCGAGAAGATAAAAAAAACATCGAAAGCGATGGGTAGTAAAGCCGGTTACAGCCGAAAATTTACATTGGTAATAAAAGTCAAGCTTCATTGATGATATCGTTGTGTTACATAAGTCCTTTTCAGTAGAACTCATACTTTGCCAACGATTGAAATAATTCTTCCTAATTATTTAGGTTGATATATGTATGTCTTTTCATTTGACATTTAGAGTTTCATGAATTACTAATCGACATCTGGAATTTTATGAATTATTATATTAATATATATACACATTTTTTGGATTTTATTAGATTGCCAGTTGAAGCTAACATTCTTTGTTTTAGGATTTTAAAAAATGTGGAACAATAAACAGAGAAAAGCACAAATAAAGCCTGGATGGTGCCAACAATTATCGTTTCTGAATAATGAATGACGTACATAAAAAAATTCTTTACGAATTGAAATTTGTTTTTAGTTGAAAGAAACAAAAACTTAGCGGTCATTGTTAGCGTGTCTTAAACGGATGAGGAAATAATATAAAAAATTAAAAATACAAATTTCATGATTTTTTCCCCTTGCTAACCAGGGCGTGAATTTACTTTTGCACAATGACCCTCCCGAGATACAACGAAATATGTTTCAACACACGAATTCACATCTTGCAAACTATATACAAAATGAAAACTAAAAATTGTATTTTTTGTTAACGTTTTATTTCTTTGAATTATCTCCCCTTCTCTTTTTAATTTCTTGCTTCGAGGTTCTTGTTTTCCCTCTTCCCTTAAAAGGCAAATTTCAGTTCATTAAGAATTTTTTGCCACTTCATTCAGTACATCGCCATGTGAATGAATTATTGTTATTTATGTCATTGGCTTACTTGTGCTATTTCCCTTACCTCACTTTTGAAAATTGTTTCTGCGGAATGAAACGATTGGACATGGCTGTTTGGACGTTGCGGATTTGACATGGCTGACTGGACATTCAGCCTGTTTTGGTGACGGTACTTTGTGGCACTGGAGGCAAGCACATAAACACATGCACATACAGAGGGAGAGAGAGAGAGAGAGAGAGAGAGAGAGAGAGAATGGGAGATACATTATAAAGAAATAAACATCAAAATAGACGATGCCAAGTAAACAGCGTTGAATCAGCCCCGTCAAATAAGCAGCACCAAAACGATTGTGCTGAAAATGTTTCATACCTTTATTTCCAGATGATTGCCATATTGGGCACTGTCATGCTATTAGCTGTCAGAAGTGAAAGTGCTCACTGCTAGTGAAGTATCTGTCTGTCTGCCTGTCTGTTGCTGGCCTGTCGATTCTTTGCTCGCTCCGGCCAGTCATGGTGACTGGCCGGAGCGAGCTATCTGTCTGTCTGTCTCTCTCTCTATCTATCTATCTAGTACTCGAAAGTTCGCGCGTCCACGCTAGCTAGTCGTGAGTAGAAAACACAAATTTAATATAAAAACATATTTCCTGAAATTGCAAATTATTTAAAATATAAAAATATAATTTTCAACAGTGAGAATTTATCAAAATAGAAAACAGATGAAGTTTGAAGTTTAAAAATAATAGGATCGACCACTCACGACTAGCTAGCGCGGACGCGAGTACCCTTATACTCTGTGTTGTGTTTTCAAACGCATGGATATAGGTGTCAAATTTGTTCCAATAACTTTCGAGTTAGATAGATAGATAGAGAGAGAGAGAGAGAGACAGACAGACATATAGCTCGCTCCGGCCAGTCATGGTATTAGCTGTCAGTAGCCAAAGAATCGACAGGCCAGCAACAGGCAGGCAGACAGACAGATACTTCACTAGCAGTGAGCACTTTCACTTCTGACAGCTAATAGCATGATAGTGCCCCATATTGTATTTTTTTTTACGTATTTCGGCAAAAAAAAAATTTTTTTTAAGTGAAAATTTAAGAAATGGGGGGGAGGGAGAATTTAAAAATTTTGAAATGCTTTTTTTTTTTTTTTTTGCAGATTCGGAATCTTCGCCATCGATATAGTGTGTTCCTGTAAAAAAAAATTTCCCAAAGTGGGTGCGGTCCATGATCTTTACCTCCGCCCCTCAAAAAAGGCCCATGGGCAGTAATGAGTTTTAAAATCTGAAAAGAAAAATGCAAGTTTTTAAGAAAGTCAGAGTTAATGGACTTACCGGATACGGAAGTTGTGATATTTTGTTATAAGTTTTTGTAAGAATCGGTTATTGCGAGTCGAAGTCAAAAATAAAATTTATCGGACAAAATGCCGAAAGTCGTGTCCAGAAGCGTAGTTTGTACTGACACTAAAGATCAAGAAGAATATCAAGGAGAGAAACCACTTTACATTTATTACTGTATATGTGGGCAAATGTCGTTGATTCTTGGTAAGTATTTTAAGCATTTTGCACATTTATTTAACTTAAATACCTTCTTTGATGTTATGGAAGGCACACTTTGCCATAAAAAACAGTCTCAAAAAATCGCTCCGGGCCCTTTATCCATAGCTGAGTTCCCTATGAGACAATTTTGTTCCTGGCACATTTTTTTCCTTGAATATATGCTGCTGAAATTGTGTTACATCTAATATACTCTTGGGTCGTTTATTCCTTCTAATACAGCACTTTTATAATTGAATATAGCGGTATTGTTGCTAGAACAATAATTACTACTACTACTACTACTACTACTACTATGATTATAAATTTTTGAATAAGTTAGAAAGTTGATGCTGGTGGAAATGGGGAGTCGATCTTCGCGTCCAAGTTGTCAGCATTGTGTAAGAGAAGTAACCATGAAAGGCTCAGCCCTCCTTAAGTGTAAACTAGATAGCATAGTGATGTCTCAGTCACCCCCTGTAAGCAGTGGGGAACACTGTAACTGCATCTCATCTAGGCTAATTCTCTTCCTAATTAAATGGACTATAACTCTTTCCGGCTTTGATACCTCTTATGTATATATCTATCTATCCGTGGAGGCGCAATAGCCCAGTGGTTAGGGCAGCGGACTCGCGGTCATAGGATCGCGGTTTCGATTTCCAGACCGGGCGTTGTGTGTGTTTATTGAGCGAAAAACACCTAAAGTTCCACGAGGCTCCAGCAGGGGATGGTGGCGAACCCTTCTGTACTCTTTCATCACAACTTTCTCTCACTCTTACTTCCTGTTTCTGTTGTGCTTGTAATTCAAAGGGCCAGCCCCGAGAACTACGTTAAGGGTACACGTGTCTTTGGAGTGCTCAGCACGTTAATTTCACGAGCAGGCTGTTCCGTTGATTGGATCACCTGGAACCCTCGTCGTCGTAAGCGACGGAGTGCCAACACAAACACACAACACACATATATATCTTTCAGACATATATAGCAGCAAGAAAAATCGATGCTCTTCAAATGAAATCTCTTGTGACATTTGTTCTGTTGCAAGTTACTGATGCTCCTATATCTTTATTGTAATTAGTAATTCAAAGAACCAGTGATTGGTACACTGAAAACCTGGAACCAACAATGTAATTTTTCACCAAAAGAGATCTAAAGTTAAATGTCTAAATTTTGCAAATTCAAGTTTCCCACTCATTTTTATAACCATGGTTCATGTTTTACTGCCATGTAGCATGGCACTTCACACACATGCATCATACAGTCTACTTTTCACTCTGAGCTAGAGGCCCTTTGTCACTAGCAAAGGTAGGAGCTTTCTGAACTTTGCAACATTGACTCTAAGGTCCTTCGATTTTAAACCTTGCTTCCACACCTGAAATTTCTTCTCTAGTTCTGGTAGTGATTCAGCTATGAGGGCCAGGTCATCAGCAAAGAGGAGCTCCCAGAGGCAGCCTGTCTTGAATTCCTCTGTTATTGCCTGGAGGACTATGATAAATAAGAGGGGACTGAAGACTGATCCTTGGTGAACCCTTACTTCTCCTTGGAATTCTTCACCTGAATGAATAAGCATCGCATTAAACAGAATAACCTGAATACTAAACATGATTTTACAGTTTCTCTTGTGTGCAATAGTCTGTGCAGAGTAGCCTCGCCTGTAGCACGAACCTGAAACAACACCCCTTTCTTTCTAATACTGGGTCTTTATATCCTTGACTAATACGTCACCGTCCAATTCCGCTTTGTATATCTCAAAACAGTCGGAGATTGGATCAATTGAAATGTGGTATAGAATATAAAAATGCACGAGGTGAGGATTGATAGACCAGAAAATATTACTGAAATAATTATTTTTGAAATTTTGGAAGCTAGTGGATTGACGTAAGTGGAAGAGTTATGTCCCTTCGCATTTTAAGTCGAAAATCCCGTTGAGGTTGATTTTACTGAGAAATGAGATGATTTGACATGGTTGACTGGACAACTCTTGGAGTAGTTGACGTTCAGAAGGGCATTCAACCGGAGACCTTGCCAGATCAGATTGGAGCCTGGCGCAGCATACTGGCTCTCCAGTCCTCAGTCAAACTACCCAACCCCTGCCAGCATGGAAAACGGACGTTAAACAGTGATGATGATGATTGACACAATCAAGGAGATCCTTTGCTGCTGAAATCCCATCTTCTTGAGTTGACCACTCTCTACACTCTTTACTTCTAAGCATTGCTATAAACAACCGAACTGAGCAAGAATGTTATATCTCAGTGTGCATGCATGACAGAGTTCAAAGTCAATTTGTGCCAAGCAGATTCAATCTGTGTACTTTAGCTTCGTTACCATAGCAACAGTCCTGGTACTTTTTAATCAGACCTCGTACATGTGCAGATAGATAGAGAGACGTTACAGTTTATTAATTGAACGTGTTTGATACAAACATACACTAAGAGAAATATGCTTACAGACATAGAGAGAGAGAAAGGAGCCGACAAACAGACAAAAACATGAAAATGTCTGGTGTCAAATAAGGCAGCTTCAAAGCAGTGACACCAAACAAGCAATGCCAAAACGTCTCATATTTAATTTTATCTTTCACCTTTCTGGCATCCATAAAATAAAATGCCAGTCATGTCAATGGTATTACCTATACACTGCCACTTCCCAAATTCAAGGCCTTGTCTCTGTCTGAAATCAAATTTTAACTTGTGTCGTTTTTATATTTATCATTTGTTTTATTAGATTGCCCCATGGAGAAGTTGCCTCTGAGGAAACGAGATGGTGCTAGAGTGATAGATGGTCAGAAACATGCTCATAAAATCACATGTGACCCAGACGAAATTATCTACTTGAGAAGGTATCTACAAATGACAAGATTTTTTGTTTCCTAGACACATTTTTAAATTAATGATTGTTGAAAGATGGCAAACTGGCAGAATCATAGAATCATTAGCACGCCAAGTTAAATGCTTTGTAACTTTTCATCTGTCTTTACATTTTGAGTTCATATTTTGCTGGGGTCGACTTTGTTTTTCATCCTTTTGGCGTTGATAAAATAAGTACCAGTCATGTACTGGGGTTGATGTAATCGACTTACTCTCTCCCTGAAACTACTACCAAATCTAACAACTGTTGCATAAAAGATATCACATTTTTTTTATAACCTAAAACTACCAATAATTTATATTTTCTTCAAATGATTGTTATCTTATATAAATTCAAATACTCTGAAAAGTTTTTTTATCTAGTTTTCTATTCATGTTTCTCCTTACAGACCTGAAGGTGTTGAAAAACAGTATCGACAAAAATGCAAACGGTAAGAATTAATTGACAGTATTATACTTTTTCTCTATATATTCTACATATAACCATTCTTGTTTACAGAGAATTTCAGTTGGTTAAGTTAATAGAGTGCTAACTTGCAAGAGAAAAAAAGTTTCCTTGATTTCATTCTGTCACTAGCATTGTACCTTAACTGATTGAACCATTAAACTTTTAGAGGCCCAACTCATCAAGGAATAAAAAGGTATAATGGCCAGCTTAATATTATAAGCAGCTGACCTTCTGTAATTTTTATGTCATTAATATCATGTGTTTGGTTGGAATCTTGCTAGATGATGACATTTCAGAAGAAATACCTGTTTATTTTGACAGATGCGGTCTTTGTTTATATTACCATCACCAGGGTAAAAGCAATGTCATGTTCATAGTGGAAGATGCGCTTAGAGAGGCTGGAGAAGGCGTCAAGACTGATGTATATAGTCAGATTTCTAAACCGAAGAAGGTGAGAATTGCCAACGATTTTCTTTGTTATTAGTTCTTTTGAAACCTTGCATGTACAAAGATGTCCTAAATCTTTTCAAGACTAAAATAGTTTGCAGTATCGAATATTTCTTCAAAATACACACAATATTGTATCTGATGGCATAAAAGACACATGGGTATATTAGCACACCCTGAGTCCAGCAGGGAATATTTAGGAAAAAGAATGTGCTCATGGGGTGTCCAACTTTGCATGTAGGACCCAAAGTGATTTTTTGAGACTTTGTTATTAAAAAAAAAAAAGCTGTGTGCTTTATATGCCATCAACCATTGTAGGGTGGTTATCTTTTATTTTAATTCATCGGTACTAAAATTTATTGTTAAATAAGTTGCACAAATAATTGTAACCATTAAGAATAGTAATGGGGACTTCAAAAGGATTATATTTCAAAATTGAAAACCCGTATTAGTAACACACTGAATTCTCAAAGAGTTTTTTTTCATCCTACCTGGGATTTGGAATTTAATTTTTATTTTCATCCAAGGATTTAGTAAAGAAAATGTTATGGTTGGTAAATGCTTAAAAGTTACACCAAGGATGATTTCCTGTATCATTAATTAGTGATAACAAGACATATTAATGTTGCATAGAGTCCAGTAAATTTAGATTTGACTAAGTTATGGGACTGATGCTAATTATATAGACTATCTCAAGAATTTCTCTTTTGAAACTTACATTGCATCAACAAAAGTTTTCCTAAACCCTTTCAAGACTAAAATAGTTGGCAGTACCATATATTTCTTTAAAATACACACAAGTATCAAGGACCTTTATATACTGCATTTGATGGCATAAAAGACACTTGGGGATATCAGCACACCCCAAGTTCAGCAAGGCATTTTCAGGAAAATGAGTATCAGGAGCAAAATTAGCTAATGGGATGTTTAGTTTTGCATATAGGACCAAGGGCGATTCTTTGAGACTTTTTTTTTTTTATAAACAAACCAGTGGTGTCATATATTAACCCAGTTCACGATAGATGTTGGTATTGTGATAGAGCAAGTAAATTATTTCTATAGCATTTCCAATCAATGTATTGGTACTTGAAAGAGATGTTGGAAAAAGAATTTCTTAACTTTTAAATATTCCTTTATCTTCCCAGGTCACATTAACCAAACATACCAAAAATATGGGCAAGTTTAGTTCTGTTACTGTATCAACTGTTGATGAAGAAGAAGAAGAAATAGAAGCTGTAAGTAATTTAATGTCTATCCTACTATTTTTGCTTTTATCATCTTTTACTGATTTCAGTCATGTTGAAAATGTTTATTTTTATGGAATTATGTTCTAATCACAATTATATTTATTTCTTCCAGAAAGAAATTGCTGATTCCTATGCTGCCAATGCTAAAGTTATTGAGAAACAACTGTTAAGGAAAGGAATGAGTAAAAAGAAATTAATGGAACAGGTAAGAGTTTGTGGTTGGCTGTTTTGTTTTCTTTTTAACCATTCTTGATGCCAGATATACAATGATTTCTCGGTTTAGTCTGACAGTCTTTGAGATGAAGATACTGCACTTTTACACTAATAATCTCATGTCAGTATTGTTTGCCAACCTAAAGGAATGGTAAAGGGGATATTCATTTGTAAAAATTACGTTTTAATATTTTTTTTCTGCATTAATACTGTTCAGTAATTGCCTCTGATCCATTGAGCTTTTACAGTATTGATGAAGACTGTATCTTCATCTAGTTATTAATTTGAGAGAAGACAAACTGTATTTCAGATTTGACTTGCTAATAGTTTATCACCAATTTGTAATATTTTCACATCATAATGGAGGGGCTTTCCAACACTGTTTCATGTTTGATAAATCATTCTGTTTATCTAAATAGTTTCATACTTAGAGACTAACTGACTTTAAATTATGTTTGTGTGAGAGAGGAAGTCTAAAAGATTGGCCTTTTGTTGAAGTTTTGGTTTTCTTTTATTAAACAGGCAGAAGAAGAAGCTAAAAAGCGCCCCAAGGGAACACTCATTGACAAATAAAGGAAATACAAGAAGAAAGTTTACTTGAGAATTTTAAAACCTGATCTCTCCTGGTGCATCTCTGCTGTGAAGAAAGAGGATATGAAAGCAGTTTAATTTGTTTAAATTATATTCTTGTAATTGATTTAAATTTTCTGACACTTTCAACTTCACAGTATGGGGTACAATACACTAACAAAGGGGCCAAAGTGCTGTATATATGAACTCTATCTGAAAACATCAACCACTATTTTATGATGACATTTCTGTACAGATTTTCATTTCATATGTATATATAGATGTCCAACCCATGCCAGCATGGAAAACGGACATTAAATGATGATATATATATATATATATATATATATATATAAAAGACAGTGGAATTGGACGAGACTATAGAACATTGGCTTGGATGCATTACCTTTTGGTGCTTCATATTTTAAAGTCCAGGTCCTACTGGGTTCATCCTTTATATGTTTGATAAGTACCAGTAATATACCATGGACATTATGGATTATATGATTCCTTTACAAAATACTGGTCTTGTACCTTGTCAAGAAATCTATGTTGCTGTTGATAAAATTTTAAGTACTTTTGTACGATTTTGTTCAGAGTTATTGATTAAAAATTTATTTTAGGTGCTGACGTTATGAAGTCTCAGGGTCAGTCCCACTGTGTGGCATCTCAGGCAGGTGTCTTCTACTAAAGCCTTGTGAGTGGATTTGGTAGATAGAAACTGAATCCCATCATATATAATGTATTTACCTTTATGATGATAATCTTGTGATGGTCGTAAAGGATCATCAACACCATACAAGTTTTGTTCATTTCCAGTCTTTTGTGAAAGATATGTTTTGGCCATAGGAAATATTACCTTGCTTGGAAATAGGCAGTGGTTGGTGACAGGAAAGGCATTTGGCCAAACAAAACCTACCTCAACACAACAGGAAGAATAGATGATGGGGTGAAGAGTAAAGGGAGAGTCATCATGTTTATCTTCCATGCTAGCATGGCTTGAATGGGACCCAATGAATTGAAGGATCTCAACCGGGGGTCCATATGGTCCCTGAGCGTCCATATAAGAGGTTTTGGGGGTCCATGCAACAAAATAGAAAATCTAGGATCCACAATAGTATTTTATGTATCCCTGAAAAAATTATACAGCTGGATGCCCTTACTAAAGTGAATCAGTATTTTATATGACTTCTCACAAAAGGACAAATTATTGAGTTTCATAAACATTTAAATTAAATTTATATCTCAAATATTTTATTTTAATGACATTTAAAACACGATATGAAGGTAAATTGAATACAGTTAAAACCATACCATTTAAAAATAAATGATGTTAAAACTGATGTGTGCATATATCACCAAATATTAAGAAAAATAGTGCTCAATACATGGTATAGAGCTTAGTCATATATCATTTAAAATATGGTTTTGAAGCAAAAGATTGCATAATATGATGAGTAATAGTGAGGAACTCAGTTCTTATATATGTATGTTTTATGTTGAGTTATAAAAAAGCAAAAAAAGAAACAATTTGACATTAAACTGAGGAATTACTCAATCCTTCTTTGTAGAATGCATAATATACTTTTACAAGGAGAAGGATTGACAGTGACTTTCGAAGTTTTAGTCTGCTCGCCTTTGTCAGACTGTTAGCTTACATCAAACAGTTGTAAGCTAGCAGGCTTAAATATAAACTTTGTAAATGTACAATATATATATATATATATATATATATACACACACACACACACATACATATACATACTCTAATGTCAAACAGTGACAATGAGTGTTCAACAATGCATTGGTGGATAAATATTCTTTATTTGTAAGTTAACAAGGCTACCACTGGTTTCATGCAGAGAACTGTCAGCAATTATCAAGTCTGCCACTTGAGAAGTTGGCACTCGTCACCATCTTGGATAAGGTATTCTCAATTGCTGAGAAGTCTTGGCATGAAACCAATGGTAGCCTTGTTAACCCACAGAATATTTACATATATATAAATAGCTTTTAAATTAATTTATGGTAATGTTAAGGGTATGCAAATAAAGCTTTTATTTCATTATACTGGCTACCATTTAATGATACCGACTAATGAGTCAGTTTCTTAGGGTTGCATCATGATTATACCAATATAATGTAGGATAAATATAATAATCCTAGGATGGAACTTAAAAATATTTAATACATTGCTACACTTGCAGCAATGCATTAAATATTTACAAATTCCATCAGAAAATCGTTGTTGTTATATATATATATATAGAGGGAGAGAGAGAGCATACAAAATACTCCATCTTATTTTAATCAGCTTATAGTATTGGTTAAATGCTTTGTTATTGTTTAGAAAAATAATTTTATTATAGTCAAAGTGACTAGTTTTGTCAAAAATATATTGTTATTTACAATTAAATCAGTCAAAGATTTCCTCTTCAACACTCAAATGTTTCTTTCTCAAAAACCTGTAGAAATTAGTTGCAACCATTTCAGTTTTGATTGGCAAATTTCTTCCTGGTAATCAGTGTTTGAAGTTCTCTTTTTTGACTTATTTATTCATAGAAACCAAACTTTCATTTGTATTTGGACCATAATCTTTAGACACTTTCAGTTGGTTTAGAAACATGCCATTTATTCTCTTGTTCTTTTGTATCAAACCATAAAAAGCTTTTGCAAGAATTTTGGTTTAAGCTTCTCTTTTTCTTTCCACAGCTCTTCCATATTCTTTCATATTAGTCTCAAGAAAACCCTGAAAGCATAATAATTAACAATATTAACGAAGTTAGAGATTGGCACTTCTTCACACAGCTGTCCTCAGAAAACAAATATAATAAAACGGTCTGAAGATCCAGGTTGACCTGAGCTTACCTTCATGGCACTGCCGACACCATTTAAATCAAGCAAGAAAGTGTCATGTCCAAATATAGAACTCAGTTCATAGTAAGTCACAGCTTCATTTCCTGGAAAGAAAATAAGGGGTAGAAGATCATTTTGGGGCGGAGGTAAAGAATATGCACACCACCCGTTTTTGGCATAACCTTAACCCTAAACGTCAGGTGTGTATATTCTTTACCTGCACCAGTTTTTGTATACTAATACATAATAATGTTGTGAATAAATTTTTTGTTTTACCTGGGTCAGTCATTGGACTGTGACCATGCATAGTTCTGGGTTCTGTCCTGTGTAGTACCTTGGCCAAGTGTATTTTACTATAGCCTCAAGCTGACCAAAGCCTTGTGAGTGGATTTGGTAGATGGAAACTGAAAGAAGCTTATCATATATGTGTCTGTGTGTCTTTGTCCTCAACCATCACTTGACAACTAATGTTGGTGTATTGATGTCCCTGTAACTTAGTGGTTTAGCAAAAAAGATTGATAGAATAAGTACCAGGCTTTAAGATAATAAAAACTAAGTACTGAGGTTAATTCATTCAACTAAAATTCTTCAGTGATGCCCCAGCATGGCCACAGTCTAATGACTGAAACAAGTAAAAAAATAGAAGAAAGTTGGAAATGGTAGAATAGCTAATTTCACAAACTAAAAAATATATTATTTAGTAAAATTGATAAAAAAAAAAAAAAGTATAGTGAATTTACCTCAGAGAAAGGGAAACCCAATGTTTCAGACAAATCCCCCCCCCCCCCCATGGCAAGTTCATTGTACTTTTTTATTAATTTTACTAAATAATACAAGTCCTGCTGAGACAGACCAGCACCAGTCTCTTCGGAATCTGTTTAAACATATAAAAAATTTATCATTTACATGTTTATCATTTACATGTTTATCATTTACATGTTTATCATTTACATGTTTATCATTTACATGTTTAAAACGTAAGACAAACTCACCAGCTTCTTGTAAACTTTCAGCCAGATTTCTCTGCTGCCAAACAGGGAACAAAATATCAGTCTTTACTCCAATAACCATGCATGGACAAGCAACACGGGCAAGACCTTCAGTTAAGGTGTCAAAACCATCTTGGATATCAAATAAATCCATTGCCTTGAAAAAACATAAAATCTTTATTATTATTATTTCATTTTAGCTAACATATGCACATATTGTGGTTTGTTTAAACATTAAACAGCTCAATACACTCTATAGTAAAGGGTGTGAAGTCTGGGGGGCCACACTGGGTCACAGCCTTCAAGGAGTTTTAGCAGATTTTATCAATCCCAGTACTTCAGTGTAGTCTTATTTTACCCATCACTTTTTATCGATCCCTTTTATGAATGCATTCTACAATTAGATGCCCTTCCTACCATCAACCACTTTACAGAGTGCACTGGGTGCATTTTATCTTGACAATAGCACGAAATAGGCTACCTCTACAAAACTAACGAGCTCTCCTTCCCCCTCCTCACTACCTTGACTTCATTGTTTTATCAACTCAGAGTGTATGGTGGGTGCATTTTATCATGGCATCAACATAAGAGAGGTTGCTTTGTCTCTTGCAAGGCCAAACAGTCTTCTCTACTCTTTGTTATCTCTGTTTGTTTAGGACAAATGCAACTGTGAGTGTAAACAGAGGAGGGAATGTTGATCAAGAGGGTGGCAGAAGAGAGATAGTATGAGTGTGATCAGAGAAATAGAATGATAGATGTGTGAAGGTGATGCAGGGAGAAAGTAATGAAGACAGCTGGATGTTCATAAGAAAAAAAACTGGAAAGAAAATTTGCATAAGCAACATAATGAAAAATTAGAATAGGATTGGTGTGATGGGGGGGGGGGGGCGTGCTAGACCTCACTGTGGAGATGACAAGGGACTAAGACTTCTGACAATTTGCTGTGCTAGAGAAGACATGTCAAGCTAAGTAAAATAGTGGCCAACTATACATACAGGCTTGCAGGAGCTGGTGCCATGGTACCACATAAAAAGCACAGATGTTGGTGCCAGGTAAAAAGCACCCTTCCTGGTGCCATGTAAAAAGCACCTCTGCTAGTGCCACATAAGAAACACCCACGATAGTTCCATGTAGTTCACACCTGTGTGACTGCCATATAGAAAAGCACCTGTCTGGGACCACATAAGAAGCACCTGTTCTGGTGCCACATATAAAGCGCTCATGTCTTTGCTATGTATAAAGCATGTATATGTCAGTTCCATAAAAAAAAAAAACACCCAATACACTCTGTAAAGTGGTTGGCATTAAGAAGGGCATCGAGCTGTAGAAACCATGCCAAAACAGTTCCCTGGCTGGCTAGCTCCTGTCAAACTGTCCAACCTATACCAGCATGGAAAACAGATGTTAAATAATAATCATGAAGACACACACACATACAAACATATATACACACATACAAACACATGAATATATCAACAACTTTAAAAAAAACATGTAAAATGGAGAATTTCGTGTATTTTACCTTAGATATGTAAAGTAAGGAATTTGGATCATATTTCCTACTGAAACTTTCTCCTTGATATTCGAGATAACTTTCTATACTGAAAGTTGGACACAAAGTAGGTTCTTCAGTTGGGTCAATCTTTTGTCGGCCAAATCTCTTGTTCCATTCAGGTCCACTGCGATATGTCATGGTAGCTATCTCTCTAAGAAACAATAATACAGCATTTCAAAATCTCATATAATATTAAACTTGTACAAACTACAAATACAGGCGTAGGAGTGGATGTGTGGTAAGTAGCTTGCTTAAGAACTACATGGTTCCGGGTTCAGTCCCACTGTGTGGCACCTTGGGCAAGTGTCTTCTACTATAGCCTCAGGCTGTTTAAGTCTAAAGAAGAAACTAGTAATTCAATATAAGTTATAAATGACTTTTGTAAATACAGAGTCAATATTTTGTTCAGTAAAGATACCTCCTTTTTCTAAGTGGGTGGCCTTTGTAATTTGCTCTGAACTCTAATAGTAGTGAGAGTATCTAGACTGTTCATTAAACGGCCATAATATAAATTAGAAGCTGTAATATAATGTAGCTATGTGGATTATAGAGTAGCTGTATTATAAAGTGTCTTTTGTGAACATCCATACAAATGAGCTTTTTAGAAATTGTTGGGACAAGTTGGTGCTGTAGTATTATTATCTTGGCTGTGTATTTTGCTTGTAGAGGAAACAGCACATGATAGTGGTTTTGTTTGCTTGAGATATATGACACGTGTTTAGCAGTTGTTGAATCAGTGAGCGTTTATCACAGGATTCATGAATGATAAAGTGATAAATACATAGTGAGGGGGGGGGAAGTTACTCTCAATTGGATAGGGGTGGGAATTGAAAAGAGTTTGTTGACACACACCCCACACTGTAATGGGACGAGGTGTAGGTTGGAGTAGCACATGGATACTGTTAACATAATGACTGAATAGCTGTTAGGATTTAATTAATATGAAGAGTTGATGCAACATGGAATTATTTTGGTTAATAGTTTTAAGATAACATGCATACAAGAATAGATTTCCAAAACTAATTCAGGAAACTTGATGCACTTCATAGTCTACTGTTCTCATATCTTTTCATTTTTAACATTTTGTTTAGAAAACTCATCTTTCCTTGTAATCATCATCATCATCATCTTTTAACGTCCACTTTCCATGCTAGCATGGGTTGGACGATTTGACTGAGGACTGGTGAACCAGATGGCTACACCAGGCTCCAGTCTGATTTGGCAGAGTTTCTACAGCTGGATTCCTTTCCTTACCTATTTCCCCATGGCCAGACATTTTCACCGAATATTGCAAATGAATGACCTCCATTTACAACCATATATGATGTCAAGACAAGGACAAACAGACAGACAAATAAACAAAACACATACATACATACACACACATACATACAATGGACTTCTTACAGTTTCCATCTACCAAATCCAATCACAAGACTTTGGTCAGTCCAAGGCCATAGTAGAAGACACTTGCCCAACATGCCAAGCAATAGAACTGAACTCACAATCAAGTAATTGAGACGATAAAGGGCCAAAAATGTTACAAAAAAACCTTTACGACAACTAAAATGAAACTATGTTAGTTTTAAACAATTCTTACAGAAACTAATATTTATACAACTCATAAAATAACTCCTGCGTTACAAAAACCAGTATTTTTACCGAGCAAGTTTCATCCCAACTGCTGGATACTGATGGTCATAATAATGACCATTATTCCAATTAGGGTCCATCATGATGATTTTTCGCTGAAGGTATCTCATGGCAATGGATGAAGGATGTGATTGACTGCAGCTGGATATTGAGATCATTCTGAAAGAATGGGAAAAGCAACAAGATTAGGTCCATATCAAGGTTCCAAGTTCATAAAACTTTATTGATGTAAGAATTTAAAATTAAAATAACTATAGGTATATATATGGCTGTAAGGTTAAGAAGCTCACTTTACACCATGTGGTTTCAGGTTCAGTTCCACTGTGTGGTACCTTGGGCAAATGTCTCCTACTATAGCTTTATCCAATGTCTTGTGATTGAGTTTGATAGGCACAAACTGCATGGAAGCCCATCAATATATATTTTTGGGGGGCCCATGCAACAAAATAGAAAATTGAGGATCCACAATAGTATTGTATGTGTCCCTGAAAAAATTTTGCTTTTGATGTATGTATTGCAAGAAACAACCAGTTTTTTTTTCTCTAGCATTTTACACAGTTCAACCTACACAAGTTAACATGTGAGAAACAAAATAAGAATTTTGAATGAAGCTTCTATAAAACTAGTTTTTAAATATCAAAAGACAGAATAAAATAGTAATCAAAGGGGTCCATAGATTAAAAAAATGGTTGAGAACCCCTGCTCTAGAATGTCACCCTGAAGATTAGAGATAATTATATGGAAACCATTAATCAGCTTACCTTCCAACTCTGTCAGGATAAAGTGCTGCTGACATTAATGAAATCATTCCACCCAATGAGGAACCAAGACAACCATGAAGCTATTGGACAGTAACAAGATGAACAGAATGAAAGAATATTGCATGAAGAAGTTAATAGATGAAAGCATTACAAATATAATCTTGCTTGAGATAATCCTAATCTTCTCTAATGACTTCCTTTTAATACAAAACCCCAAACCAACAAACTATCAATTAAAACATTCATTCTTTCTTCTTACTCAACTGTAAATGGGTAGCTCTGTGATGGACTAGCCTTTTGACCAGGGGCAATGTAGGCTTGCTAACCGAGCCAACAGAATGGCATCATTCAAAAGCTAAAATGATGCAAAGTGCATTGTGATCAGCAATGTATAACATCATCTGATAGTCTGATCAATCATGTGATCACGTGATAAGATAAAGAAATAAGATACCAAGTACATGCAATGAAGTGCATTATTTACATTTGACGGATATCTGTCCTCATCTTGTTTGTTGTTAATACAGCATTTCGGCTGATATACCCTCCAGCCTTCATCAGGTGTCTTGGGGAAATTTCGAACCTGGGTTCTCAATCGTAAGCATTGCCCAAACGACCTCAACATTAGCTTCAAAATTCATCCAAGGCTGGGACTACAGGCCATATGTCTCCCTACCAATTCAGGATCACAATACATAAATACACTGCAACACAATTTCTTTTCCTCAACAGGGCCTGCCCTATTTAAAATTGTCCCAAAACAGATCAAAGAAAAAAAAGGATCCCATCACCTTTAAACAGAATCTGGACAAATTTCGTCAAGAAATACCGAATAAGCCACTCATTCCTGGACACAACTCACTCAACAAGAACTCCCTACTTGAGTAGACTATGATACCACAAAACATGACTTAAAAAGGGATTTAGATAATCCTATCAGGTGGTGCTATTAAGTTAGACATGGGCTGGACCAATCTTTGGTTGAAACCTATCTAAGTTTTATATATATATATATATATATATATATATATATATATATATATATATATATAAAAAAAGAGAGAGAGAGAGAGCCTAAAACTTCAAAGTTTAAGTGATATAGTTGATATACAAAAAAACTTAATGGTGAGAAGAAGAAATTCAATTTACCTTCTTAATTCCAAGGTAATCAAGTAACAAGAATGATGAGTGAACCATATCTTCGACACTAACCAAAGGGAATGTGGTACCAAAAGGCTGCAAATGAAATGAGACAGGAAAAATATATTTCACACCGGAATTTCATTTAATGATAAAAACAGAACCTCATTTAGTAGTAGTAATAGTAATAGTAGTAGTAGTAGTAATTTATGCACAAAACCAGCTATTTTGAAGGTGAGTATGAGTCATCTTATTTGGAGTTACTGTCCTCCTAAAAAGTTCAAAAGGACCACAACTTGACTGAATATTTCAACTTTGGTTATGGTTTCTATGGTTGGATGCCCTTCTTATCAACCAATTTACAGAGTGAACAGAGAGTATTTCATTGTGGCACCAACAATAGAGAGCATTATTTACATTATTTACATTTGACGGATATTTGTCCTCGTCTTGTTTGTTGTTAACACAACATTTCGGCTAATATACCCTCCAGTCTTCATCAAGTGTCTTGGGGAAATTTCGAACCTGGGTTCTCATTCCTAAGGTATACTTACATGCACATATCCATATGTATGTGTGTGTGTGCATTTATATATGTACATTGATGCAATAAAATTTCTTACCTAGAACTATATAAGAATTTTCAAAATACAATTTATAAGGGAGAAATATTTCCTCAAACTCACCTTTCCAGTACTTGGGTTCAATGAACTAGGACCACTGAAATACAAAACATTTGACAAGAAGCATGGGTATAAAACAAAACGAGAACAACAGAGAAGTGTTTCTTACCATATTTACTCATGTATAAGTCACACCCCTAATTTAGTCTTAAATCTTGGTACAAAATGTTTTCCCTTCATGGTTAAACATGTTACCACCTTTGCTTTGTGTCATGCCCCAGTTTTTTCAGTTAAAATCAAATATGAAAAACTGACTTATACGCAAGCTTATATAAAACATTTTAGATAATGCAACAGTATACATCAGGAAACAAAGTTTTGAAGATTATGAGAAAATCTGGCTGAAAGAAGGCCTGTGTTGTAAGAGATTACTGTTGAAATTAATACATCTTGGTCACAATGGAAGATTTATAGTTCATATTACTGTGTGTGTGTGTGTATGTATTTTGGAAATTCAAGAGATGTGAAATAAATCGTTTTTAACAATGGAACTTGAAGTAGATAAAGCTATAAATAATAAAATGTAAATCTTTGGTTTAAAAAAAAAAAAGCCTGAATAGGAAAAGTCAAAAGTGGCCCATCATTACCAGCATCAACATTTAACATCTATACTTCCATGCTGGCACAGGTTGGATGGTCTAACAGAATGCAACGGACCCAAGGACTGCTTTGGCATGGTTTCTATGGCTGGACGCCCTTCCTATCACCAACTACTTTCATCATCATCATTGTTTAACGTCCACTTTCCATGCTGGCATGGGTTGAATGGTTTGACTGAGGTCTGGCAAGCCAGGTGGCTGCAATCCGATCTGGCAATGTTTCTACAGCTGGATGCCCTTCCTAACACCAACCACTCCAAGAGTGTAGTGGGTGCTTTTTATGTACCACTAGCACGAGGGCCAGTCAGGCAGTACTGGCATCGGCCACACTTGAATGGTGCTTTTTACATGCCACCAGCACAGGAGCCAGTCAGGCGGCACTGGCAATGACTACGCTTGAATGGTGATTTTTACATGCCACCGGCATGGGACCAGTTAGCTGGCACTGGCGTCGACCACACTCGAATGGTGCGTTTTATGTGCCTCCAGCATGGGAGTCAGTCAGGCGGCACTGGCTTCGACCATGCTCAAATGGTGCTTTTTATGTGCCACTGGCATAGGTGCCAACCAGGCAGTACTGACATCAGCCACGACAATGACTTCACTTGACTCAACAGGTCTTTTCGAGCACATTTTATTGGCCAATGATTGAAGGGTACTCTTAAATGGACTGGTTATGCTGCACTGGCATAGACCACAGTTACCGTCTCACTTGGCTTGCTGGGTCCTCTCAAGCACATTTTATATATATATATATATATATATATATACCAGATTTTAAAAAAATTTTTAATCTGAAAACCAGGGTTTATATAAGACCAGGTAAAGCTTTAACAGGTTCTCATGAGCTCTTATCTAACGAGAGAAGTGTAGAAGACAGCAAAGACTATCAAGGTCTGTTTATGGAAACATTAATATTGGTAATAAGGTTGACAGAACAGATAACAAAAAAAAACTTGATATTTACATTGATATTCATTAGTTCTATAAATGACTTCCTACTTTTTAACCTAATTAATGAATTGTTCACGGTAAATTTAAGCTTCACTATTTTTCTGTGTCATTATCTTGTTCTCACATTCAAATAAAAATAGATATGGTTGAGGTCACTTCACACCTGTGTAGTTCTGGCTTTGATACCACAGAACAACATTTTGGGAAAACATACTCTTCTACCAGCGTAGCATTGTATTCATACAAATAAAATAGGGGCACAAATTTCAATAAGTGAGCAGCCAAAATTTCTAATAGTTGCTGTTTTAGAAGTGAATTAGGGATCAAGTTTTTGTTAGAACTTTGGTCACGTCAAATATACCCTTTTCTGTTTATGGAACCACAGAGTTCAAAAGGCGGAATTGTGGTAGAATACATTTGATTTTGTATCATATTTTAAAACATATGAATTTATCCTTTGGATCTTTCAAAGGCCAATGAAATAAGAATTTGTAACACAGGTATAAATATTATCCACCATAGTAATTGATAATGCTTTTTAATTAGTTAAAATCAAAAAGATGCAAGTTTAAAACAATCTAGGTGGGATTTTGAATGTTCTGTGTCATATAGTTTTTTTGGTTTTTATTTCTTTTTCCCTCCAGTGGCATCTGTTTGAAAGCTGTTTTAGAATGGTGTTGCCTTGGTAACCAAAGTAAATGAACTGCAGGTTTAAATCTTCGTTCTATGATGATTTCACTGAGTGGCCTTGTGTTGGTGAGCCGAACTACCCTAAAAATCACATTCAACCATCTTAAAAAGGCAGGGGAAGAATACATTGGATAATGTGATCCAAGATATATTATGTCAGGGAAAAAAGACAAGATGGTCATGGCTAGAATGTCCTTGACCACAGGTCTGCTTGATCAGAGTTGACTTGGGTTTAATCCTTTAGCATTTAAACCGGCCATATCAGGTCCAAATATTTTACCTGTTTTAATATAAAACAGGTAAAACAGCTTTTGTCTCTCATACCTACCCAATTATAATTTTAGAAATTTACAATCACGTCATTGAAATCTCAAAGCTTCAAGGTAATGCATAATTAATTCAAAATAGAGTGAATAAATAAGCATTACATTTGACAGTGTAATCAGAATGTTGAAGAGTTAAACACAGTGGAGGTGCAATGGCCCAGTGGTTAGGGCAGCAGACTAGCAGTCAAAGGATCGCGGTTTCGATTCCCAGACCGGGCGTTGTGAGTGTTTATTGAGCGAAAACACCTAAAGCTCCACGAGGCTCTGGTAGGGGATGGTGGCGGACCCTGCTGTACTCTTTCACCACAACTTTCTCTCACTCTTTCTTCCTGTAATTCAAAGGGTCAGCCTTTGTTGTGCCTGTAATTCAAAGGGTCAGCCTTGTCAAACTGTGTCACGCTGAATATCCCCGAGAACTACATTAAGGGTACACGTGTCTGTGGAGTGCTCAGCCACTTGCACGTTAATTTCATGAGAAGGCTGTTCCGTTGATCGGCTCAACTGGAACCCTCGACGTCGTAAGCAACGGAGTGCCAACAAATAAACACAATCCTGCTCTCATATAACTATCCCTGTCCCAAGAATACTTAAAAAGTGCTGCAGTTATTTTCATTAACCTCAACACTGCTTCCTCTTCTTCCTTTGTTTCACTAAAAACGAATAAGCAACAGATTAAAAATACAGAACAAGAAAGAGTTAAAAGTATTGTTGTTGATATAATTACCTTGATCCATAGCAACCACCGATATTGTTTGTACAGATGACAAAATATTTGTCTGTGTCAATAGGGTGGCCTGGTCCGATGAATTTTTCCCACCAACCAGGCTCTGGACTTTTCTATAAAGAAAGAGAAAAAGCAAAGTTTAGCTGGTTTTAAACAGCAGAACTTTTAAGTGTATAAAACCATAAAATAATAATTTCAAATTGGCACAAGGCCAGAATTTTTTCGGGGTGGGGGGAATAGCTGATTACATTGACCCGGTACTCAACTGATATTTATGAGGTCTGATCAATAAGTATCCGGACCGTTGCCATAGTAACGAAGGTAAAGCATACAGGGTGAAGCTGCATGTCACAGATGGATCCTGAACTCTGCTGTGCATGCACACTAAGTTTTAACATCCTACCTCACTTCTGCTGTTTACAGCAGTGCTCGGAAGGAAGGTGTGTAGCGTATGATCGTCACATTGACCATGACAGAGAAAGTTGTCATGGCGATACCTGCTCAGAGGCCTACACAAAGTTCCAGAAAGTGTATGGAGATGAGTGCATGAGCCGCACACAAGTGTACAAATGGTTCAGACATTTCCAAGACTTCCGAAAACATGTTGATATTGATGAACGTTCTGGGAGACCTGCAACCAGCAGAACTGAGAAAAACATCGCAGATGTGCATGCAGTTGTGAGGGGAAATCGTTGAATCACCATCCGTGAGTTATCAGAGGATGAGCAGATTAGTTACAGTTCAGTTCAGTCCATTATCACTGAAGATTTGGGTATGAGACGCATGTCTGCTAAGTTTTTGCCGATACTGCTTTCAGCTGACCAAAAAGACACTCGGGTTTCAGTTGCACAAGATCTCCTTGATTGTGTCAAGAACAATGAAAACTTTGTGTAGTCCTCTGAACTCAGAATGTAAAGAAGGATAACTAAATAAGACACTACTCAGTACCATTTAGTTCAGTGGTGCCTTAAAAAGATGAATTGTTGTGGAACGCCTCTTTGGAAATTTACACCTAAGTTTCAGTTTTTCTTGCACCCATACAATGAATACGTTACCTTGTGACTTCTTGCATGTGAGCTGGCAGACAGGCCAGTGAATATCATTACAGTGTTGTCTCGGTCTTCGTTCAGCTCTCCCCAGGTTTCATAAGCAATGTCTAACTGAGGCAATATTCGACCTCCATATTTCATATAGAAAGGTTGATCATATGTGAATACTTCATAGCCAGACTGAACCAAGTCGTATTGAGGTTCTGGGCCGGATATATTTCTGCAACAATAAAAATATAAAAGTAATCAATACACGAGTTTGATGAGAGATTTGTGAATACCACAGCAAAACAACAAACAAGTAATGTATATGACATCTTGTATCTTTTACTTGTTTCAGTCATTGGACTGCAGCCATGCTGGAGCACCACCTTAACACTAGCATTTAAACTGACCGTATCCAGCCAAAATATCCTACTTTATACTTGAACCAGCCAGATCTGGCATATCATACCTACCCTACAATGTCATTCTAAAAATAAACAATATATAGGCGTAGGAGTGGCTGTGTGGTAAGTAGCTAGCTTACCAACCACATGGTCTCGGGTTCAGTCCCACTGCACGACCAACCACATGGTTCCGGGTTCAGTCCCACTGCGCGGCATCTTGGGCAAGTGTCTTCTACTATAGCCTCGGGCCGACCAAAGCCTTGTGAGTGGATTTGGTAGACAGAAACTGAAGTGCATGTTTGTATGTGTGTGTTTGTCCCCCCAACATCGCTTGACAACCGATGCTGGTGTGTTTATGTACCCGTAACATAGCGGTTCGGCAAAAGAGATGGATAGAATAAGTACTAGGCTTCTAAAGAATAAGTCCTGGGGTTGATTTGCTCGACTAAAAGGTAGTGCTCCAGCATGGCCACAGTCTGAAACAGACTGAAACAAGTAAAAGAGTATATATATATATATATATATATATATATATATATAATCAGAAGTAACATTTAACGCCTGTTTTCCATGCTGGAATGGGTTGGACGGTTTGCAGGAGCTGGTAAAAAGGGAAATGCTTCCTCCCGTCTCCCCAGCATTTTCTCGCAAATTATTCTTTTTTTATTTATTTATTTATTTTTGCCAAAAAACCACGTTTTCGGATACAAGAGACTCTGGAAAATTGCTAAAAATCGGAATTTTGAACATTTCTAAATTACCACCGCCTCACCCCTATTTCCTTCATTTTAAACTTTTTTCAGAATTTTTTTTTCTTCAAAATATGCAGAAAAATACAGAGATTATGATGTTGAAAAAAATTTCCAAAAATCTTTGTAAAATTTTTTTTTCAGAATTTTTTTTTTTTTGTCAAAATATGCGGAAAAATACAGAGATTATGATTCGGACAAAAATTTCAAAACATTTCTGTACATACGGTTACGGTTTTAGGGTTAGGGTTTTAGTGTTAGGGTTACGGTTGGGGTAAAAAAGTCAAAATTGAAGAAGTGGGAGGAGGGGGGTTCACAATGCCGATTTTTGGCAATTTTCCGGAACCTCCGTATCCCCAAAACGGGGATTTTTGGCCAAAAAAATTACAAAAGTAAACAAATTTGGGAGAAAATGGTGGGAGAAAGATTATAAGCAATACATAGCGTCAGAAGAAAACTTTCGACTGGAAAAAGTAGGAAAGCTGAGACGTTTGAGTTTGATTTATTAGTGGAACGTTAAACGTGTTGACCCATTTTCATTTTTAGAAATGTTACAAGTACTTTGCTGGTATTTGAACAAATCGTAATTACAAGAATTAAAGTTGGTCAACAAAAATAGGAAAAAAAAAAATGACCCGCCGGACCATCAATGTATTGCTGGTCGTTTGGGGGGGGGGGCACACCATGAGTAATGTGGACTAAGATATATTTAAAGACGGTTGAAAGGCCTTTTATTATAGGTCTGCTCAATCAGGGGATGACATCTGGCTAAATAACTTCTCCACTGACATAGTTTACACACAGTACAAAGAAAATAGGACACAAGAAAGTTTATAACGCAGTCCATTTGGTTGTTTCCTATTTTAACGCCGTAAAAAAACACAAAATGAAAATACAGTACTTTTATTAATGAACATTTTCGTGTAAGTGCTGTATTTACTCCTGAATAAGTCGCACTCGTGTATAAGTAGCCAAAAAGCTATGGACTTTCACTTTCTGACTAAAATAAATGAACGAATAAAGTAGAATTTCCATTGACATAATTGCAACGTATAACCTTCGAAAATTTAATCGCTGCATAAGTTCGTTAAGAAAAAACAAATAAAAATAAAACAGAATTTATTTATAAAGTTATGAGGAAACAAAGTGGATGTGTGTTAGTAGAGCACAGACATACTCGGGATATTGAATTATTTGCTAAATGTTATTAGCTGGTCATTGTTATATACAAGCCCCCTTACCACACTGTAAATATAAAAATCCTGGTTTCAGTCTTTTGTTGAACTGCTAGATTACGAGGACGTAAATACACCAACATCGGTGGAGGGACAAACACACACACAAACATATATATATGACGGGGCTTCTTTCAGTCTCCGTCTACCAAATCCACTCACAAGGCTTTGGCAGGCACGAGGCTATAGTAGAAGACACTTGCCTAAGGTGCCACGCAGTGGTATTGAACCCGGAACCATGTGGTTGGGAGGCAAGCTTCTTAGTCCCATTTCTCTGTAATATAAACAGATTGGCTGCTTACAAGGATTGGTCAAATAATGTGAAAGCTTCTGGCAATTATCCAATAAGATTCGAAAATTGATGAAGACGCAATTCATCATTCTTTCTGTATTTTTTTTTTAAATCGACGGAGAAATAGTTAAAATTGCGGTACTACTAAAGCAGCGCGGACCCGAACGCGCAGTCGCGCGTCCGCGCTAGCTAGTCTTGAGTGATCGATCCTAACCCTAACCCTATCCCTATCCCTAACCCTGTCCCTAACCCTATCCCTAACCCTAACCCGCGTGTGCAAATGAATACGTGTTTAGGGTTAGGGTTAGGAATAGGGTTAGGATCGACCACTCACGACTAGCTAGCTAGCACTGCTTTAGTAGTACCTAAAATTGCTATGTTTGTATTTCTCCTACACATATATAAGGCTGTGTGTATTAAAAACACTAATCTTTAATATATACATACTAGCATACCCGTGTCGTCAAAAATTCCAACATTTTTATTATTGATAGGAAATGGAGCGTGTAAGCAACAAGCAGAAAGCATTGAGAAATGTCAGCAACAAACCGATAAATTAAGTACTGGTATCTATTTGTTTGACTAAATCATGCGGTACTCCAACATGGTTGCAATCCTATAACTGAATTTAAATGCGCAAAAACGACAAATAGTAATCAAATAAAGGATTTAATATACGCAAAGAAACAATATTTATTGTAAACAGTTGTCAGTTACTTTGAAATTCGGTCACTGGTAGCGTATTGAAACTGACAGCTCGAAAAACCTACGGCAGACCTCTCTTCGAAGCCACTATATATATATATATATATATATATATATATATATATATATATATATATATATATATATAGTTATATAATTCTTCGCGTTCAAAGATAAGGAGGAGCAGCAAGTTTTTAAGTGGTGATGTAAACAGAGAATTGAACAAGAGGATATGGGGGATTTGGGGCAAATATGTAGGCTTTTGTCGTGGCGATGTTTTATTTTCTTGTTTTGGTGTTCCTCATCCGTTGCAGTTGCTCTGGTCTTCTCAAAATTGCTTGCAGTGGTCTAGATGCAACCTTGCCACACATCTCTCTGCTCTGGGCCTCCCTCCCACTACGTAGGGTCCATCTCTGCCTGGGCGGGTTGCGTTTCAGCTAGTCTTATACCCCTCCTCCGTCACCCACATATATATTACACACTCGCATAGAAATAAAACTACGAGTAAACCATGTGCGTATGTGTGTGTGTGTAGAAAATCAAAATAATGGTCGGAATTAGCAGAATATTGGCAATTGAAAACACTACTGACACTAAACAAGACTTTATACATGCATATGTCCACGTTTGCATTTTTAGTTTGTTTACTTTTTGGCAGATATAAGCAATACAGAAAAAAATAATAATAAAAATAGATACAGAACGAATTCCGAAGTTGTCTTACGTTCGAGAAACGCAGGGAAATTCTGTTTCCATTCCTTTAAAAAGTAAATTGTTTCCGTTTGTTTCTTCTGTTTCTTTGACTTGCGAACTTTTTTGCTTGTAAGCTGTGACTGGAAGATGCCTTTTGGAAGCTTGGAAAGTTGAAGGAATTGATCGTCGTTGGCATTGAGATATATTTAACAACGATCGACTCAGCTGTCGAAGACAGAGCTGAACAGAAGTCATTGTTGTTGGCTGAAAGAAGTTAAAGTGGACGGATGTTCTTGGTGGGGAAAAAGTTTATATATGACAGATAAATAGACAAAGGGAGAGAATTGTGTGTGAGGGTGCGTATATATAAGGGAAAGATAGAGAGAATGTGTATGATAGAGAGGGTGACGGGGCGGGAGTGTGAAAGAGTGACAGAAAGACAGTGTGTGAAGAAGAGAGAGACAGAGAGTGTGTGTGTGTGTGTGTGACAGAGAAAGAGAGTGTGATCAAGAGAGTATGTGTGACAGAAAGAGAGAGTGTGTGAAAGAGTAATGGAAAGAGATAGCGTGGCGAAGAGAAAGAGTGTGTGACAAAGAGAGAGAGAGAGAGTGACAAAAAAGAGCGGGAGCTTGTATGTGTGAAAGAGTGTAGTGAAGAAAGAGAGAGTGAGTAGGTGACAGAAGGAGAAAGTATGAGAGAGGGAAAAAAAAGAAAATGAGAGCGAGGCGAGGAATGTTCAGTTCAGTTTGTGTTTATGAAATTAACAAGTGTGTGAGATTTCGAGTGTTTATTAGATAGAAGATAAAGAAGCGAGGGAAAATAACTGCAGGGGAAAAGTTAATGAAGAAGTGTGGTTGGAGTGTGTGTAAGTTTTAAAAATAATTCCTAAGAGAAGTGTGTGTAAACGAAGCGAAGAAAGATCTTTTGTATTTATTAAAGACAGAAAGGAAAAGAAAGTGAAGATATGTATTATTTTGTTAGGAGAAAAGTGTAAGAATGACGCCGTGAAGTGATAAGCAAATGTTTCTTTCGAAAATGAACGATATATTACTTTCGTAAATAGATAAATCCCATATACAAAGTGAGAAGTTCTATTGTTGTCTCTGATCACCCCCTTATTTGAGTTTAGTTGTACCCTCTGGTCGGTGACTCATTTACTCTGCACAAATTTCTGTTGCCTAATATAATTTGTATCTACACAATACACATACATGATGTGTTAGAGCTGCTGTAGTTCATAGAACTGGATGGGTACAGTAAATATTTCCTGCAGACCCAATGGTGGAGTGAAAGGTGACGCTGAAGCTGACTGGTTGGCTTTGAACAGGTTCATAAATAATCGAAACTAATGACTACTCAGTACATCACCATCTGTGTCACCCTTACAGACTTGATAATATCACAATAAATTGTATTAAGATAATAATAATAGCTTCAAATTTGGGCACAAAACCAGTAATTTTTAAGAAGTGGGAATTAATTGCATATTTTATGATTTACGTTTTCGTGTTTTTGAAATAACGGACTGCAGTTAAAGTTTCATAGTATATATTTGAAAGAATTACAGAAACTCGGTGATTTGTCATTAAAGTTAGGAACATCTAGGACTTATAAAATGAGTATTCACTCAGTAGCTGGTCTGGAGCCATAAAAAAACAAGGAAGAACCAGGAAATACCTGACAAGGCCCATAAAGTGGCCTCGTTCTACCTCGCAAAATTTCTCCAGGTAATCTTGGGCGGAAGTAAAGAATACGTACACCACCAAAAACCTCTGAGTGTACGTATTCTTTCCTTTCGCCAGGCCTTCTATGAGTGTGCTTGCCTGCATGTGTGCTTGCCTGCATGTGTGTGAAGGTGTGTGTGTTTGTTGTGCGTGTTGTGTAAGCTGAAGCCCGCAGAGTGAAACCGCTTGGAACAGATTGACCGTCAACTCTGCTGTGCATGCGCACTAAGTTTTAACGTTCTAGCTCACTTCCGCTGTTTACAGCAGTACTTGGAAGGAAGGTGTGTAGTGTGTGATCGTCACATTGACCATGAAAGGGAAAGTTGAGCAGAGAACCGGCATCAAAAGCTTGGCGATACCTTCTCAGAGGCCTACACAAAGTTTTCAAAAAGTTTTCCTTGCTCTTGACACAATCAAGAAGATCCTGTGCAACTGAAACTCTTATTCATGAGCAGCACAGGCGTGTTTTTTCAATCCTGCTAGGGACCTATACTCTTTTGTACAGGATGTGGCAATGATGGGCACTTCTTGCAGCAGGTGTTCAGAGAGCTGACCACCCACGTTGATACATGCTGTCATTCCGTCATGAAGTTTTTCTTTTGAGTGTTTTCCCTGTTTCGGTTACGGCCAGCCATAGTATGCAACATATGCAACGCATAGCAAAAATGTTAACTGAGATGTTGAAAAATTCAAGCGTTGGCCGTGCTTGAAGCTTTTTAAAGCGAGGAAAAGTCTTGCACATTCTCCAAACAACGAATATATTGGCCCCCTAATAAAAAAAAAACCTTGTCTTCATCATTGAATGCAAACAAAGTCGTAGGTGTTACATCAGTTTTCCTTCCCCAAAAGAGATGGTTGATCAAAGACGAAGTATCTTTCACTCCAAACTGATGGATGGTTGTTGACTTAACTGAGTTCAGCCGCCCTTTGACATATCTTGATTTCTGTCCTGCAAGGTCTCCAACAAAAACCACTCATTTTACCAAGCCGACTCGATACGTTCGCCGATTTAGTCGCCCCTGCTCCAACCACGTGACAGGTTGTACCAGGTTACAAGTTACCAGTAGCAGTAAGAGTGACTTGAATTATATTGACTGACTAGCAGAGATACCCGGCGTTGCCCGTGTTACATGCAATTGAAGAATGAGACTTTTCTGTTATATTTTCTTTAAGGAACTGGAATACCTATGATTCGAATTTCATCAAAATTGCACATGAGGCTTCTTTCCCTCTTTACACACCCTAAAAAAATTCTAATCATGACACATTTATCCCATACTAATGATCTTTATGCGCATATTCCAAAATTCCAGTCTTCTGGAACCTATAAAAAGGATTTTGCTCATATAAAATGGAGCTCATGGAGCTCTAAAATGTGGGAATGAAGGCCCCTGTTGGGGGTGGGGGTGTTAATGTCAACCAGAGAAGTTGAATTGTTGGGAATGTTTTTAACTTGGGTCTTATAGTATGCCTGTATATATGTGAAAGTATAGTTTCACTTTAATAGTTTCAGTATGAAACTCCTGGCAACCAATATCTTTATACCCAGTCCGCCACTAATCGAGGGTGTTACGTTCCCAAAACCCCCAGCGATAGGTGAAAATCCGCGAAGTAGAAACAGTACTGTACTCTATGTTTTTTTAAAATTAGTTTCATAATTTTTATATATTTATTTTATTGTAAATACAAAACAACACTACAGAAGAATCGACGTAAGCTTAAATAATAAACCGCGATAGGTGAGCCGCGATATGGCGAGGGATTACTGCATATGAATCAATTTACACGTCCTTTACATTGGACAGATGCAGTGTTGCCGGAAGAAAAAATTCTGTTGTAACAAGAAACACGTTTTTTTATATAATTTTACTTATGTCTAATGAGTCCTCATTACCCCGAAGAATTTAATTTTTACCCCACTTGGGGTAATTTATCCCGGTTCTCCGACCCTTGAATTAACCCCTTCAATGCGGTGCTTTAGCTTTGTTCTGTAGCCAGTTACATTCCGAAATCGGTTACTGCAAGTTTTGAATAATTTTAAGAACAATTTTGCTTGCATGGACTATGAAATCATTGCATCTTCGTACATTGCTGCCGTAGACCATGTTTAAAATTCCTGGTGTAAATTATCTTCTGAATTATCTTATATTTTGTATTTGTGTCGGCATTCGTTGTCTGTGTAAACGTGAGAAGAAAAAACCCAATGTATTTTTGATTATAGATAATGGCGAATTAATTGTAAAAAGAGGAGAGTCTAAATGCCCTTCTAAATAGGAATTTTACCATAAGTATTTTGTATGTGTGGACATCTATACATTTTGTATCTGTGTGCCCATGTAACATCAAAATGTTTAAGCGTGACAAAGATAATATATTCGTAATCACGGATGAGAGGAAAATTTAAATGCTTTTCTCAGTAAGAACTTTTACCATCTCTAATTTGCGGGGATATTTGCTGTCTCCATGTAACATCAAAATAGATTGGTGTGACAAGAATAATGTATACGTACTCACGAATACCTTCTTTTATCGTTTATCTTTCACTTGTTTCAGTCTTTGGACAGCTGCCACGCTGGAGCACCACCTTGAAGGGTCTAGTCCGGGGGTTCTCAACCATTTTTTTAATCTATGGACCTCTTTTATTAATATTTTATTCTAGTGGACCCCTGTAACTATTCTATGTTTAAAAACTAGTTTTTAAAAATTTCTTTCCAAATTCCTATTTGATTTTTCACACAGTAACGTGTGTAGGTTGAACTACGTAAAATGTTATGGAAAGAAACGTAGCTGTTTCTCGAAATACATGGTGCCACTCTAGCGTTCGGTCTACCGCAGAATCCTACTTTAGCGTGCAGTCAACTGCAGTATCCTGTCTACGCTGTGAAATTACTTTTAGCGTGCCGTCTGCTTTTCTTACCCTTTTACACTTTAGCGTGCGATCTACCTCCACTATGAGAACTTTATACTACAGGATGATAAAAACAAATTGAATAATGTTGAATAATGGTTTATTAATAACTTAAACTTAAATCTTAATTAACGATACTCACTTCATACATAATGTTCTTCATGATTCACTGTAAAATGGCGATAACCCATGGCATTTAGATTAGAATATACGGGCCATTACTTAATTATTGAATCTTTTTCACATTCCCGCTCAATGATTGGTCATAGAGTGTTTCTGTCACGCCGTTGCACATAGAAGTATCGACAGTCAGAGCTTTGTTTCAGACTAAAGACCCACGGACCATCAATTCTACGTCCATGGTTCCTGTTATTTTGTACATCTACGTAATTTTCTTGAGCAAGAGGAGCATTGTCGCCATTTAGCAGTCTCCCACGATTGTATTTCCGTCAACCAGCAAATCTTGAATTATTGATACCTGACAGCTCGAAGACTAAGCAGGGAGTTGAAGAGATCTAATTACGGTGTTGTAGGGAATGGGGGAATAGTTTGTGTTACAGAAGATTAACTACAATGAAATAGAGAACGGCAAGAGTAGCATAGCCAGACTGTGTGCTGTCTGGAGCAACCTTTGAGTTTGCTGCCTTGCACTGGGCCCTCAAGACTATACGAACTTATGCAGCAAACCCAAAAGAACCGCCCCTAAACATAGAGGGGACAAACAAGGACAGACAAAGTGATTAAGTCGATTACTGGTATTTAATTTATCGACCCCGAAAGAATGAAAGGCAAAGTCAACCGCGGCGGAATTTGAACTCAGAACGTAACGGCAGATGAAATACCGCTAAGCATTTCGCCCGGCGTGCTAACGTGTCTGCCAGCTCGCCGCCTTCTGAAAAGTAAACTAGGTTCAGCACAAAATGGGTCTTAACTTTCACACTAGCAAGAACTATATTAGTAAATTTTATATTTGAGAAGGTCATGTGACACTGTTAACGTCTAGAAAACAGCCCTCATCTAGCAGCTTCATGGTAAAGGAGGTTACGTTAAGTATTCTTTGCAGATTTTGGGGTAACGTGTTATTTTTAGAAATATGTTGTTTTCCCTGCCTTTCTTACTAGTTAGTATCTGGTTTCGTAACATTTATACAAAACTGTCTAGCTTTTTATCAGTAATGTGTACCAAGTGTTGGACTCATTTGGGTTAATTTTGACATTAACATCCCCACGATTTTCACTAAGAAAAAAAAAATTTACAGTAGACTACAGAGAGTCACGTGGAGATGAAATGGTTGTACTTCGACCGGGAGATCCAAGACTGGGACAGTATAGCCCTTTTCCTTTAAGTTAAGACGATCACACACACACACACAGATATATATATATATAAGGAACGACCGTGCGAACTCAAAAAAGGAGAAATGGTGACGAATGGAAAAACAGAGGACTCCTTTTATTTAAACGTGTCACACGGTCGAACACACAAATATATATATCAATGATGATATACAAAATATGTTATGCTGATGCGACGACGGCGGTGGTCATCGTTGGCTGGACGAAGCTGTTGAAGTGGTCGCTGGCTGATTGTTGCTGCTGCTGTCGTGTGGTACACGGAGCAGTCTCTAAGAGAAACTGGACCGAGACGAATTTGCTGGGTATGAGTTGATCTATTTAAGGCGTTAAGGGGGCTCCAAGACGGTAGTAGGAAAACACTATCACGTGACCTTATTAAGGGCTGTGATTGGTCAGTTTGCGTTCTGGCGGGAACGGTTCGAAGAAGTTGCCGATTCGAATAATGATCAGTCACGTGATGACAAGGTTGATGTTTTCCGCTACGTCCGCGTTTGTCTATATTTAAATGAGAAGAATGGCGATAGCAGTTTTGTATCTAATGGCGGTAGGTAGTTTCGCCACACACACACACACACACACACACACACACACACACACACACACACACACACACACACACACACACACACACACACACACACACACACACACATATATACATACACGTTTATATATTTGTTTTGCAAGATTCTTGATGTGAAATAGTGTGTTGAAACAGATATTGTTGTATTTTGTATTTGGGGATGGTCATGCTGCCAGTTTAGCCAATAAAAACACACGCACTATATATTTGGTGCTAATTTGCTTCAGCCTTATATTACATTAATCGTATTTTTTCGTACATTAAATACGATTAATGTAATATAAATTTGAAGCAAATTAGCACCAAATATATAGTGCGTGTGTTTTTATTGGCTAAACTGGCAACATGACCATCCCCAAATACAACAATATATATATATATATTCTTGGTAGTCTTCCGAAATTGCAGTCTTGGTGGTCTTCCGTAATTTTTTTTCCTTAGTGAAAATCGTGCGGGTGTTAATATCAAAATTTACCGCAAAATAAGCACGTGCTTGGAGCATCAAAGAAAGGACATGCCACCACAGAACCAGTAAATGGTTTTACAGCATAAAAGAAATCACTTTAAACTTGCTAAAAGAATATTTGGGATATATATACATACACACGCAACATACAGAGAGAGAGAAAGGGAGAGACATTACACATGTTCAAACAATTGGAACATAATTAGATACACAGACACATAAACAGAGAGAGAGGGGGAGAGAGATAGAGAAACATTAAAGCGTCTGATGTCAAATAAGTCAGCGTCTCAGCGATGCCAAAACGGCTGCGCCGAAACGTCTCGTATTCCATCTTATTTCACTAAATACGTATTTGAAGAAGATATATTGTATTGTAATCTCATTTCACTCTGACATCAGTGACATCTATGTAACAAAATTTATTATCAGTTGTAGTTGTTGACGATAAGCTCAAACTTTTCCATAAAATCTCGCAAACATTGCAGTGAAATAAAAAAACCTGAACTTCAAGCACGTAAACTTTCCATGTACCTTTTAAATTACAGCGCCGCCACCGCCATCTCGATATTGATGACAAAGACTATCATCTGGAACACCCGAAAGAATGTATCTTTTCGATTTGTGTTGAATAGTTTATCGGTCAAAAGAAACATTAGACGTTTTGTTTGACCTATTTCACTTACATCTGATATTATCTCTCTTCTCTGAGATAATTCACTGATTCAGATATTTGTTCTTGGTATTGTAGGCCACTAAACTATCTACTAATTTCTACTAAGTTCAGTATTTCACTACTGAATTTATATCGGCTGTCTTGTTTCTGAGCGCAGCACATAGCTTATAATAAAGATAGGATATCACTATACAGGCATACCTCACCTACATCGTTAATTGGTTCCAGCAGACACGACTAAAGTCGAATTAACTTGTTTCTTGGCTAGGCTAGGCCGAATTTACTTGTCTCGAGGCTAAACCGATAATAACCATTCCCAGTCCTGTACTTTATTTATGAATGCATTGTCAATAATAAATATTTGATTTAAAAAAAAAACTATTTAAAACTTACAAACAAATAATTTTTTAATACAGTACAGTAAAAAAAAAGTAATCTAAATTTGCGAATAACAAGTTGGCGGTGTTTACTGTGCATCGCAGACGCTTTATGAATGCAGTTTGCAATAAGACATGGTAAAATATGAGCTCCGAAAGACCGATAAATAAGACAACGTAGCTGATTTCATGATTTCGTTCACTAAGCTACACTACTTTATGGTGTGTATCTTAACGTTTACTAGTTCCCTACGGTTTCACGAAGAAATCGATAATTGACCACTGAAATTGAGGCATTGCTTGAAAAGATTTTAACTGACTATTTTTATGAATAAATTCAGAAAAATCTCTCTATAGCGCTCTCTCTCTCTCTCTCTCTCTCTCTCTCTCTCTCTCTCTCTCTCTCTCTCTCTCTCTCTCTCTCTCTCTCTATCTATCTATCTATCTATCTATCTACCTGTATACACGTAGTTTTACTATTATTTGAAACGCATTTGGAACAAAACGTAAAAACGCTGTGGTAACAGCTACAGTACGAAACAACTTTTAACTGAAATATTTACAAGATCCTGAAATAAGAGCGAGATAAATAGTATAGGATGTTACATCCTGGTGTTAAATAACTTGCATCCCATAGCTAAATAACTTCATAACAGATACAGTATATAAAACCATAGCTGTTGAAGCTAGGATTGAGGATCTTTCTGAATTGAAAAGTGGTGTCCGTCAATTCATAAAGATCCAGGATTGACTCTGTAACCGTAACCACAGCAATAGATAACTTGTTCAAAGTTACTTGATGCAAGTTCAGTTGAACTTATTTAAAATGCGTTTCCCGAGCAAGTGACGTAAGAGAAAATATCAAATATCAACAGTCATTCAATTTCCATCGTAAAAGACAAGCTTTCAGACGGATAACGTATTTGATGATTATACCCGTTTATTTATTTATCTATTATCCAATCATTGAAATAATAACTGATGTTAAATAGACACACTAATTATAAGATGTCGTCTGCATTCAGCTAACAGGTGAATTGCAAAACAAAACGTTTCTTTGTATTTATAATGAATTGTCAACTCTTTACAACGCGTTCTTCTTGCTATCTTGTTCATTTGATGAAATTTCTGGTCTCACATTTTCGTTTTCAGCGATTAAGTTTTTATTTTGTGCTTTGGTTTCAATCTCGCCTATTGTCCATATATGAATTCATTCGTTATTACTAAATTTTACTGGTTTCATGTGACGAATGAGCCAGATGTTTTCGCCAAGCGGCTCGAATCTCTAACCTGATTTCACTATCTGATAATGGCTTTGAGAAAAGATTAAATTCTCTTCAGCTGTTAACCTAGCGAAGTATTTTAGCTATGTTAAAAAAATTGTTTCTAATGACATATCAACTTAGGCGAAAAATAAATGAGATATCAATTTAAAAGTAAGTTTCGTTTTCTGGTAGTTTAACATTCTAGTTCGTGTTCATCGTTAAGGCTTTTATCTGAAACATATAAAGTTTCCTCTTCCCGTTACCAAAAAACTAGAGAAGAAAATATAAATAAAAGAAACCTTAGCATACAAAATAATATTCGGTTTTATTGAAATAATTAGGGTGATATGATCATTATCACAACTGTTTTTCATTTGATACGTTCGACCTTTAGTTCTCAACTACGAAGAAAAACGTGAAGAGAAGGATTTTTTTGGCTTTGTTTTCTTTTCTAAGCAATGAATAATCCTACACAGAGATTTTATTATTTTCTGTGATATCAGTACATAATCTATAGTACCCTTCATACTTTTATCTAACCTCGTAGAGAATGTTAAAAAGTGAAAGTAACTTGATATCCTGGCAGATTGTTTTCTGCGCATTATCTGTGCGCGCGCACGCGTATATATTTGATTAATTCAACGATATAAATTCCTTTTAAAAGGGTGTAAGCATCCAAGTTATATTCAGTGTATCAGTGAAAAACCAAAAGATGTTGGCTTCGCATTGATGGATATGGGTAAATCATCAAAGCCTTGGGCCGACCAAAGCCTTGCGAGTGGATTTGGTAGACGGAAACTGAAAGCCCGTCGTATATATGTGTGTGTGTGTGTCTGTGTTTGTCCCCCCACCATCGCTTGACAACCGATGCTGGAGTGTTTACGTCCCCGTAACTTAGCGGTTCGGCAAAAAGAGACCAATAGAATAAGTAGTAGGCTTACAAAGAATAAGTCCTGGGGTCGATTTTCTCGACTAAAGGCGGTGCTCCAGCATGGCCACAGTCAAATGACTGAAACAAGTAAAAGAGTAAAAGTGAATTTATGTATGAGAAAAAGAAAACGGATTAATTGACATATAGACATCAATTTGGCAAAAGTAAAGAATACGCACAGCCTGTGTTTAAGGTTTAGGGTTAGGGTTTTTGTTACGCCGAAAACGGATGGTGTACGTATTCTTTATCTCCGCAATAAATCTATTAAAATAAATTCAATTCCGAACAATATCAAACTCATAGAACCTACAATCGTTTCCATGTCCAATTGATTCAAATTAGAGAAATTAAATTAAATTAAAGATTCATATTGAATATAGTTACTTGAGCATTTCGTCAGGGTAAGAATTTGATAGAAAAAGAACTACATCCCAATGTATTGGCTGATCATTGATAGACCCAGTCTTAAATTTAGATATGTGCGCTTACGGTGTGGGGGCGGAGTCCTGGATTTTTTGCGGGGTGTTGCCCAAAAGTTTTGAAAAAAATACGATATAAGTGGAATATCAGCCATTACTTATCAAAATTAATCGATTTTTTTTCTTGAGGCCTATGACTCATAAGGCTGGTTACCCGCTTTCCATGAGATATAAGTGGCCGGGATCTCAACATGCCCCATAATAGGATACCAGTTAGTTACAGGGTTCAAGACCAGTAATTTTGAAGAGAAGAGATAAGCCGATTACATCGACCCCTGTACACGTGTGCACATAGATATATATGTTATACGACACACAGTTCCAGCTATCAAATTGACTCACAAGGCACAAACCAGTCCAGGGCCATAGCAGACGACACTTGCCTAAGGGGACTGAACTCCAAACGACGTCATTACCAAGCCAGCTTCTTAACCACACAGCCTTGTCAGTGCCTATTAAAAGGTTTCTGAGGAGGGATATTTTTAGTAATCAAAGCATTACAAATAAGATCAAGATCGAATCGTGCTTTCAAAGCCCTTTCTACTTATTCCCTTTGTTCTGTCTTCCTCTCTCTGCTCTCTCTCTCTCGTTTTGTTTTATTTTTCTCTCATCTGTTCCATTTCTTTATTTCTGTTCTGCAGATGTGAATGAAATATATTTATTATTGACGAACTATGAATAACACACAACGTTTCCTTTATACACAAGCAACTCGCCCGCTAATTTCAGGCTGTGTAGAAAAATCTGAGAAAGACCCTAAAATAATCGACTACAAAAATGTTTTCCTACGTCCAACATTCAAGGAAAGTATTGTGTGTGAAGCATATGACATGAAAATTCCAGCTTATACTGTAGAGGTTGATTCAGGTAAATATAAGTTAAATGATTTGAATAACTTAAGCACACTTCTACAGGCAGTGAAGGTATATGGCCTAGTAATTAGAATTATTATGCTCACGATCATGTGGTCGCTGTTTTAGTTCTCAAACATGTGGTGCTCTAGAGCAAAACTCTTGCAGTGAGTCAGAAATGCTAATTTTGTTGCTGCGTTGTAGCACAGTCATGCTATAACAACTCCAGCCAATCAGAGCTGGGTGTGTATCAATACGAGAGGCAGTTCTTTGCCCATGAAGAGAAGCGAGAGTTTTAATTTAATTAGCAAATAGACAGCAGAAAAGTAACATCACTCTTTCGACATGGAACAGCAACTTTGTTTTGCACACCAACTTTGCATTTGCTAGTTCTGAATTATATCACATTTCTCTTTCAATATGGAACAGCTCTTTGTTCTTCACATCAACTTTGCGAGGCTTACTCTGAATTATATCAGCTCTTGACTTATCACTAAATCTATTGTTCAAACATAAGTGATAAAAGCTTTCCCAGACTCACACACACACAAGTTACACATCTTACTACTTGTCAATTGTTGTTAATTAAAAAATATTTTTGCCTTCTGATATTTTTCCTTTTACCAACTTCCACACTATAAATTATCAACAACACTCTCACTACACTGGTGACACTATAAATGCACTCACACTGAAATTGTAGACACAACAAATGAACACTCTCACTACATTGGTGGCTTACTACTCTCTTTATTTCAGTTTACTTTAGTCACTCAGATATAAATGAGTAACACCGCCATAATTAGCACTCCGTCAGTTGTGTTGATGAGGATTCCAGTTGACCCAATCAATGGAACAGCCTACAAGTGAAATTAATGGTGCAAGTGGTTGAGTGTTCCCCAGACACATTCTTAATGTAGTTTTCAAGGAGATTTAGCAAGATGCAGATGTGACAAGGCTGGTCCTTTGAAATATAGGTACTACTCGTTTTTTTTTGTTTTTTTTTTGTCAGTTGCATGAACTGGGACAACATGAAATAAAATGTTTTGCTCAAGGACACGACACACTGCTGCGAATCAAACTCACAATCTTAAAGCCATAAGCTGAATACCCTATCCATTAAGCAATGCACCTTGAACCCCACCTGCCTTACTGGTTAATGAGTGAAGTCTCTCTTGAACATTGGATGGTAAATCCAATAATTTTGTTTTCCTCTCAAAAGTTTTAATGTATTTTTTCTTATTTCCTTCTTCTGTGCAGATAGTTTCTGGAAATTCTTATATTCTAACCAATGGAAAGATTGCTGTATGATACGTGTAAAGCCTGGCTTTCTGAATACCGATTTGACCACGACATTAGCAAGTTTATTGAAGAACAAAAAAATATCAAGTCATAAAACTGTTGGCTTTATTAAATTTAGATCAAGCGATATTAAGGAAGTGAAGCCACAGGTAGGCTGGCTACTTTAAGTTTCCTACATTTTTGCCTTTTGTTTGTCCAAAGAAACATCCATTCTTGTTTTCAGACTTTTAGTTTGTCCTACTTTCATATGTTCGGAGTGAAGTAAATGTAATGGATATGTGCACAAAATAAACAACAGGAGAAAAATAATGATTGAAATCACTAGCATAGCTTGGGGGGCAGTAGGGGCAGCACTTTTAAAGGGGCGCCACTTTTAGGTCTGCTGTAGGCAATATGTGTTTTTTTGTGGAGTCTGGGAGTGGCAAATGGAAGGGCTGCCCCAGGCGGCACACACTCTAGCTATGCAAGACACTTGCCCAAGGTGCCATGCAGTGTGACTGACCCTGGAACCATGTGGTTGGGAAACAAGCTTCTTACCACACAGCCACAACTGTACCTATAATTGTCCAATAAGTTTTTGTCAGTCAGAAATTAAATGGCCCATGTATAGTAGGTAAACAGAGCATGTAGCTGGCAGTGAATTCACACTATTGACAAAGCTCAAAGAGGCAGAAATGCACATGTAGCACTCTTTAGGATATTTGTTATGTAAGACTCTCAAAAAAAAAAGACATTTAGGTAAATTACATAGGTTTCAACTAAGAAAATTTGCCTTGTATAATTTATAGACAGTTCTGTGCTTGCTTGCAGGTAACACCTATCATAGCTGCCTGCCAGTCTCTTCCCTCAAGATCTCTGCGTGTAACTACAAAGCTTACATGAGACTTTGATATTCATTACATAACATAAGGAACGCATAACTCAAATTTAATAAGTGGCACAACACTATAAAATGACAGATAATAGAGAGCTGTTTTAAGATACCAATCAGTGACATAATGCAATTATCACAATATTTTTGCCTGCTACTAATATATTTATGTCATTAAATATGTCCATAAGAGATATCATCTGCTAATGAATACTACAGTAAATTTGCTCTTTGTGACATATCTGCATTAAGTATGATACATAGATTGTTATTTTAATTTAATACTGCTTCTGTTGCTTATAAGAATTCCTAGTTGAAACTATTTCACTTCTCATTCTCTAGAAAGATCATTGGGAAAGGCTTGAAGAATGTAGCAATTTCTAATTTTCATTCTGTCTCAAAATATATGTTTTTGTAGCACTTCAAAAGAATTCAATACTTTCCATTTTTCCAACTTCAAATAAAAGTCATAGTTCATTTTCATTCCTTTGATTATATACTGTATGGACATTCTGTCTTGTTTTTATTTCAGAAATATGGAACAATACGTTTAGAATTTACATATTTTGGCAGAAATACCCAATACGTCGGAAGGAGTAAATCAGAAGAATTTAGAAAAGAGCATTACACAGCGAAAAAAACCAAAAGTTTAAAATCTAGGCTGGAAAGTAACCTCACATATCAGCTACAAAGACAGCGAGAAATTATACAGAATAGAATAAAATTAAGTGAATTTTCGGAATACGATAAAATTAAATCAATCAGATTAATTAATGCTAATCTCTCACATTTTCATTGTTCTGAGCCAATTAACCTTCGAGATGTTTTAGACACTGGTGATTCACCAAAGGAAAAATTGGCATCAGTTTTCAAGCCAACTGCTACTACTGTTCAGAAGACCATCAAAAGTCAACCAATTCTTCAGCGTCCAAAGCATACCCGTGAAACGAAGGGCAAGGGTAAAGACCCACAACACGATGAAAGCTTGTTTAATCAAACATATTTACAACCAATAAGTAGCCACAATATGTCTTTTAAAATTCTAGGTTTGTGGAAGTTACGTCTTATTTTGCAGCATTGTTTGCCTCTTAAAATTTGTTTATCATAAAACTAACTACTACTACTACTACTACTACTACTACTACTACTAATAATAATAATAATAATAAAATGATTTCTTTATTAACCATAAGGGTTTACATTAAGAAAAACATTATGGACAGCATAGATGCAGAAGTGGCTATGTGGTAAGTAGCTTGCTTACCAACCACATGGTTCCGGGTTCAGTCCCACTGCATGGCACCTTGGGCAAGTGTCTTCTACTGTAGCCTCGGGTCGACCAAAGCCTTCTCTCTGTCCCTATTTCCATACCCCCTCTTTCTGTTTACGTGTGTGAATATATTACATTATTCTTTTACTTGTTTCAGTCATTTGACTGCGGCCACGCTGGAGCACCGCCTTTAGTCGAGCAAATCGACCCAAGGACTTATTCTTTTGTAAGCCTAGTACTTATTCTATTGGTCTCTTTTGCCGAACCACTAAGTTACGGGGGATGTAAACACACCAGCAATGTTGGGGGGACAAACACACATATATACATATATACGACGGGCTTCTTTCAGTTTCCGTCTACCAAATCCACTCACAAGGCTTTGGTCGGCCCGAGGCTATAGTAGAAGACACTTGCCCAAGGTGCCACACAGTGGGACTGAACCCAGAACCATGTGGTTGGTAAGCAACCTATTTACCAGAATCATTAGCACATCAGACAAGATGCTTATAGGCCTTTTGTCCATCTTTACGTTCTGAGTTCAAATTCCACTGAGATTGACCTTGCCTTTCATCCTTTTAGGGTCGATAAAATAAGTACCACTTGAATAATAGGATCAAGGTATTTGACTAGCCACCCCCACCAAAATTTTAAACCTTGTGCCAATGGTAAAAAGATTTTCTCTCCAAATTTTTAATCAAGCATTTGTTTTTATGATTTTCTTTTCTTGTTTAGGAAGCATAATTCGACACGAGGATAAACAAAAGACTCTTGGCTATAAAGTACGAATGTCTAAACTATTTCTTAGTGATAAACTCCTTAATAAAACCCATAACATGTTAGAGAAGACTGTCTTAGATGCTGAGCTGAGACCCAAACACAAATCTGTTGATCTTCCAACGGAAACTAAGATTGTTGAAAGTGTGGGCTCCACCATCAGCTATAGCAAGTGGAAAAACTTTTCTGAACTGGTTTATGGCATCGTAGGCAGTCAAGAACTCCTTCGTACATTACTAAACAGTCATCCAGAGTGTCCAAAAACGAAATACAAAAAACTGTAAGAGGCTATTTAACATCTATTTAATTTTTTTTCTTTTTCTTGTGAGGTAACATGCAGTTTGCTTTCATAAAAGAAAAAAAATGAAAGTAAATTATCCTTAAAAAGTGGAAATTGTGATAGAAACTGGAAGTGACGGCAGTAACATACCAAATTTTTAGAAGCAGAACCTACAGAACACCCTCATTATGCTGCATCCACTGGCACCAAGGAGTGATATGTTAAGTATTTCAGGAAAAGCAACTGAAGTACATGATTCCAACATACTGTATCCAGCAATGAACACTATACAGCAGGCAGTTTGATGCTTGCATGTGGACGCATGATAGCCAACACAGTTACATGTGAGCAATGCAATAATCCTGCATGATTAAGGAGTTGTACTGAAAAAACCAACTGGAAGTAAGGGCATTGTTCCTATTGATTTACTTGGGCTATATGAGCCAATCCCCTTTTTTCAAGAGGAGCCATTTGATTTTCGGTTTCTATCGCAATTTACTTTCATTTATTTTAAAGATGATTTACTTTCACTTTTTCTGTCACTAAAATTACCTTTTAGTAAGTCCACTAGTTATTCCATTGCCTGATTGGGCAATTTAATTCAATGTATATCACAAGCTGAGACACGACTGCTATCTCCAGCAGTTGGGCATCTACCATTGACAAGATTGGTAAAGGTTGAAATCACATGATCTAGTAGTCTTGGCGGTGATTTTTCTCCCGCTAGCAATATAAACAAGAATGCTTATGTGCACCAGAAGACCAGACGAGAGTTTCTCCCATGGTAAATATTGCAGTATTTTGTGTTCTAACATGACATTGTATTTTAAGTGGGGATAAATATTACATTTTGATATTAAAACTGCTTCTGTCTATTAATTATTTTATTGAAAATCAGTATAAATTACGAACTGATTACATGCAATACTGGCTAAGCTAGAACACAATACTGTGAAGGCACATGAAAGCAGGGTTGTGAGTTAAACAAAAAATTAGATCAATACTCTTTTTACTCTCTTTTACTTGTTTCAGTCTTTTGACTGTAGCCATGCTAGAGCACCGCCTTTAGTCGAGCAAATCGACCCCAGGACTTATTCTATCGGTCTCTTTTGCCGAACCGCTAAGTTACGGGGACGTAAACACACCAGCATCACTTGTCAAGCGATGTTGGGGGGACAAACACATACACACACATATATATATATATATATATGTATATATACACAATGGGCTTCTTTCAGTTTCTGTCTACCAAATCCACTCACAAGGCTTTGGTTGGCCCGAGGCTATAGTAGAAGACACTTGCCCAAGATGCCACGCAGTGAGACTGAAACCAGAACCATGTGGTTGGTAAGCAAGCTACTTACCACACAGCCACTCCTACGCATAACTGACCTATGAAAGTCACATGATTTTGCAATTAATTTTGGTATTGTCTTGCAGGCATGCTAGACTCAGCGAACGTGGAAAATTGGACAGAATATTTAGGAGAAGAGGCCGAACTAGATGCTTAAAATGGATGAAACATCAAACTCTAAAGGCAGATGATGAAATGATGGATGAAAAAGATGAAACAGAGGAGATCTTTGAGATTTATAAAGCATCAAACATTCTGTCAACACAACATAATATTAAGGAAATTCAGATTATCCAGGAAAAATTACTGGAGTCCCTCGGACGCTTCGTTGTCCGGCAGGAACTGTTGTGTTTCAGCAATGGGTTTAGTACTATAAGAACGCTTGTTTTCATCAGACCATCTCTTTTCATGGAAGTGTACTTTTGATGAATGAGGAATGAATGATTAGATAATAAGGCCATAATATATATACATGTATGTGTGAGTATATATATTATGCATGTATATATATATATATATATGTGTATAATATATATATATGTATTGTGTATGTATATATATATATATATGTGTGTGTGTGTGTGTACTGTGTATGCATATATAATTTATATAAAATATATATAGGCATATAATATATATATATGCATATACATATACATATTATATAATATATATATCTATATATTATTTGTATATATATATATGTTTTATTTGTGTATGTATGTGTTTTTGTATGTTATATTTCTAAAATATGCATTTATGTACATATACATGTGTGTGTGTATATATACTTCTTTAATTCTTTAAAATGTTTCAGCTTATAAGCTGTGGTCATATAAATATATTATACTACATATATATATTCTACACTATATATATATATATATACATATAAATATATATATATATATTATACATCATCATCATCATCGTTTAACGTCCGCTTTCCATGCTAGCATGGGTTTGACGATTTGACTGAGGACTGGTGAAACGGGATGGCAACACCAGGCTCCAGTCTGATTTGGCAGAGTTTCTACAGCTGGATGCCCTTCCTAACGCCAACCACTCTATATTATACAATATATATATATATATGTATCTATATTATACAATGTATATATATATATATATATCTATATCTATATTATACAATGTATATATATATATATATATATATATATATATATATTATACAATGTATATATATATATATATATATATATACAAGATAAACCTACTTGGAAATAGATGCGTGGGGTTCATTCAAATAATATAATATATATATATACATACATACATACATATATATATATATATATATATATATATATATATATATATATGTATATATGTGTGTGTGTGTGTTTGTCTGTCTGTATGTATATATATATATGCATGCTCATTTGTTTCCCTAAGCTATCACCATATGACAGTGGTCCCTGACCAATGGGAGAATACTGCGACAGGATGGGTACAGGCTGCTGTTGAATGCATAAACAGCAGACCAGAAATAACCATTAAAAAAAAAAAAAACTTTGTTATGAGACTAATTGAGTCAGGAGAGATAACTCTGAAGGTATTACAGTTAAAATCGAAGATGGATTAAAGCAAAGAATGAAAAGTTATGTGATAGACACGAGAATTTGGTGAGTAAGCAGAGATATATGAGGATTAACAGGGCAGATTAAACCGAATCCTACAATTGCATTGTCAACTACGTAAGTACAAAATGTCATTATCAACTATCTAGACGAAAACAGAAGGTGCATTTTAATAAATTCTAACTTTGGGTTTCTTTTTCTACTATAAAATGCACAGCCATTGGATAATCCATTCAGCCAGCGATAGTTGAGAGTTTAAGACTTAATATATGTTCACTTACGTAATTGTTTGTTTGTGCGTATGTGATATTTGTATCTATGTATGTATATATTCATAAACGTGTGTGTGTCTGTGTATATATATATACATTCATTCATATATATACACACACATACATATATATATATATGCATACATATATATACATACATACATACACACGTAAAAGCACCCACTACACTCTCGGAGTGGTTGGCGTTAGGAAGAGCATCCAGCTGTAGAAACTCTGCCAAATCAGATTGGAGGCTGGTGTAGCCTTCTGGCTTACCAGCCCTCAGTCGAATCATCCAACCCATGCTAGCATGGAAAGCAGACATTAAACGATGATGATGACATATATATATACATATTTATTTCAAAAGATCTGGCTTTGAAGATGCTTTCTTGTTCTTTTTATGAAGTGTCCTGTCCATTATGTCCCAGAGGTGTTCAATAGGGTTCATATCTGGTGACTAGCTTGGCCATGGAACCTTTTTAATGTCATTCTCATCTGACAAATTTTGGGTTATTTTAGCCATATGACAAGGAGCCTCATCTTTTATAAATAATCTTCTTTAATCATTTCACCACTGGAGATTGGAAGGAATCCTTTCTGCAATGAGGACACATATTTATCTGATTTTATGTTTCCATCACATTCCACCAGCTCTGATCAACCATTGCTCCAAATTGCTCTCCAGTCTATCACAGAATAGCTGCCGTGTTTCATTGTTGGCTGCAATCTTTTCACATCAAATTCTTGATCACAGTCTCCAGACCCACAGATGAACACCTTTGTTCTGGTCTTCTGAATTATCTTTGCCTTTCATCCATATAGTGTTGGTATAATAAAGTACTAGTTAAATACTGGGGTCCATTTGATCCGCTAAAGCTCTCCCATTAAACTTCAGTCTATGTGTTTATGTTTGAACCAATTATTACAAAAAGTAGAAATAAAATACCTCATTGTATTTTAGTCACATTTCATAGTATCTAATTATAGTCTGAGTCCAAATTCTTATTATCGTAGCCTCTCATCCATCGGAGTTGACATAATAATGTACCAAGTGAAACCATATTACATTCCCTAAAATGTGTGGCCTTGTGCCAATTTTAAAAGCTGGTGTTATTAATAAAAATACAAGATATGGAAGTAACAATAAAATATCATTGTTCTTATTTCTCTGTTTTTCATTCCATAGAATCAGCTTTACCTTTCTTTTTACCAAGTTTGATATTAAAAAAACCCCAAAAAACTATGAAGTATTCTGATTGATTTAATAAACTGTACTTGCTTTCAAAAAATGTTGTGTTACCTTATATCTGTGTTAAAGATTATTGTTATTAATATGGCAGCATTGGATTGACAGTTGTGATGAATTGGTAACATTTATAAAGCACTTCATAAAATGCCACTTGGTATTTCATGATTCCTTAAGTTCTGAGTTGAGGTCATCTTTACCTTTTCACATAATAAACAACTAAAAGTGCCACTCATGATTTTCTAACATGCCACCAGCACAAGTGCTAGAAGTCGACACTGGTAACGATTCTTGGTACATATGAAATTTCTTCCAACTTCTTTTCCCTTATATCAAGCACAACCATTGATGGTAGCAGGGTCCTGTCTTTCTTCTACTTAAAGAATCAGTTTTACTGTTTCCTTTGAGACATTTCGACTGTAGAGTTTGCTTCCATTTCCTTTCATAATCTGTAGACACATCTCTGACAAAATAAGTCACCAAGTGTTCCCATGGGTGTACGAGACAATTTGATATCACGTAGAAATATAGACATTAACACGTCTGAACATCTAGTTGTATGTATGAATATATTTCTGCATATGTGCATGTTTTGTCTCAACTCCCAGATTCTATGTCCAGTCAGCCATGCCAAATTATAAACGCCCAAACAGCCAGTCTTAAACCCTTCTGCTTAAGACTATAATAGAGTGGCAAGAGAGAGAGATAGAACCGAGCCCTGGTAACCCCTCCCCACCTCCTCTTTAAGCTAAATTTGTTGCTAACTACTACTCCATGCATGGCTTCCACTTCAACCTAAAATTATTTTACCAAATATCTGAGATAGGTAACATTTTTTAAAACAAAGTTGTTACATGGTTTGGTTTGTATACCTGACAGGTAAGCGGATTCCTGATGTTAGTGTAACAAATGGTTAGCTAATTTGTATCAAAATTCCAGGAGCTTGAATCTTCATTTCTTTGTACCATAATCATAGCCTTTTATACACATAGAAAGCCCTCATGCTGTTACCTGATGCATGCATTAAAAAACGCCAACATGACGAGATTACAGATGCCCATCAATGTAGTCTGCAAAAGGGTTTCACAAAAGTGAGCCTTCTATTCATTTGCCAGCCCTGACTGTGATGTATAAAGATGTTGCTGTCATATCCATGATGAACCTAAGTACGTGGCTTAGTGGTTATGGGTATTCAGCTCACGATCATAAGGTCGTGAGTTCAATTCCCAGTGGCATGTTGTGTCCTTGAGCAAGACACTTAATCTGATGTTGCTCCAGTCCACTCAACTGATAAAAATGATTTGTACTTGTAATTTTAAGGGCCAGCCTAGTCACAGTCTCCCTGAGAAATACACTAAGGGTACATATCTGCGGAGTACTCAGCCACCTGCATGTTAATTTCACAAGCAGACTGTTCGGTCGATCAGGTAGCAGGAATTTTCATTGTGTTAGATTAGTCTAAGCTCAATTATCTAATTGCATACACTCATCACCTCAATATCTCAGCTAACAATACACGTTCACCACTGTTACCTTCCAGGAAGAATTGGCACCTTTTGTTCTTTGAGGAGTCTGATTGTGGCTCCCTTCTGTCTTACATCTTGTATCACGTATACGACTTACCTCAACTCCGACATCCCCCATATCTCCTGACGTACTTGTCATTGTGCCAGCACTGGCAGTAACAGCCTCGAAATTTTTGACAACACAGGAAGATATGGAGTTCTGCTGGGTGTTTGTCTTCAGCACCTGAAAGGAATAAACAGGATTTTGCGATTGCCAGGCTCTCACATATGGCTTCTATTAATTGGGTGATCTGGCTCGGTTTCCATGGCTGGACACCCTTCCTAATGCCAACCATGCCACAGTGTGTACTGGGTGCTTTTGATGTGGTGTCAGCATCAGTATTAACTCTGCTGTGGCAGATGGGTTGTCTTGAGTATAGCACGGAACCTAATATAAGGCTCAGTGTCTATAGGTCTGTGTGTGTGTGTGTGCCTTTGTCTAAACATTATGCAATGATTGTAAATGAGCACCATCACCATTGTATAAGCAAGATTGTTGTTTCCCCATCTTCTGTGAAAATCATTTCTAGAAATGGAAGATTGTTACCTAGCTTGAAAACTGGTGAAGGCTGGCAACAAGACAGGCATTTGGCCATAGAAAATCTGCCTCAATAAATTCCATTTGACCAGTGCAAGCTTGGAAAAGTGGATGTTAAAGGAGGAAGATGATTTAGAACAAAACACTTCTGAACCAAATTAAATGGAATTTACCCCCCCCCCCCCCCCCCCCCAAGTCATCACTGGAAGGTCAACAAATAGGCAATATGAACAATACAAAATAGATGTGGCTGCATCAAAATTATTGACTTCAGATAATTAATCCAGTTTGAAATGGTTTAAGATTGAATTAAAAATTTGTATTAAAATAGCCACCATAGTTCTTGTTACACTGTCTGCAAATGTTGAAAAAGAGACGAGGAACAAGCAGTAACATTAATATTATAAGAGTATTTGAAATTAAATTTTTTTCAATAAAACTGGAATAAAATGAAGCACACGAGTTGGTTTTCTGTAACAAAAAGTTTCATTTGACAACAGAAACCAACATACAAATGGATTTGATGAATATATTATGATAAAAGAAATAATAAAAATATGAAAGAAAGGCTACCAAAAACTGAGAATTTTTTCTTTTTCTTTTTTTCCAAAATTTTAATCCAAATTTACTGCTTTAGTAAAGACTTTCATTTTTGAAAGTAACATTACAAAATAAAACCCACTCAAAAATAACTACACTTTAAGCTGACCCCTACTGACCCTGTCTCTGATCTCATAAACAAATGATAAGTATTTGAAGAAGAGTGATGAGATAAAGTAGGTGGGATCAATGACATTTCATTCAAATCTAAATGGCCCCAGTCAGTAATGAGCAGCTTCATATAGCAGATTATATGCAACTGTAAAGGAATGAGGACAAAGTGACACTTACTGGAGATGAAACGGATTTATAATCTATTTACAAAATACACTAAAACTAAGGCAAGATCTTTTGTTTCTTAACAAAACCCAAACAGGTTTGTTTATTAAAAAGGAGGTGGGGAGATAATTGATGGTAAGACACTTATCTTAAATATATTTATGTAAAAAAAAAAAAAAAAAAAAATTGTATGATTAGGAAAATGAATGACTAAAAATCAGTTTAAAAGGGAATAAAAACCAATGAGAAAAAAATATCCAAGTTTTTTTTTTTTTGCTTTGTTTTGTATATGAAGAATTTTCTTTCTTTTTTTTGTTATATCTGAAGTTCTCTTGAAAGTAAGTTTCTGAGGAAATAGTTTTCACACTGCTGAGCTGAATCTGCATTACATGGAAGGTCTCATCCTGACGCAACCAAATGTTAAGAACTGTTTATAATATGAATGGTTTGAATGATAGGTTAAATCATGAATGAAGAGTCGGGGAAGAACGGGGATACTTATGGCTGTCTGCAAGACAGTAGCAGGATAAACGCCTGCAACCTAACAGTGTTATATACATTGGCAACAGCAGTGACAATAACAACAGCAGTAATGCATGACTGCAGTCAAATGGCTGGTTAATAGAGGATCAAATAAAGAGACAGATAGAAAGAGAGAGCTGGATGCCTATCGTCTTAATAGTGTGTATGAATGCTAAAGGCAAGCTTAGGATTATGCGTATGATTCAGTTCATAGAGTAGGTTTAAACTGCTGAAACTATACAGAGGCAGTGAAGTTCTTTCAGCCTGCCAGTCTACAGCAGTATAATGAATGGTAGGAAATAAATTAGCAAAAGAAAGAGAGAGAGAGAGAGGAAAAGATAGTGTATATCTCACTCATGAAGAGGAGAAATTAAAAAGGGGAGAGGGGGAGGGAGAGAGAGAGAGAGAGAGGTGTGAGGAGTTGATGAGGTTGTTAGTACCACTGTTATTTCTGTTGATGCTGCTGCTGCTTTTGGTTGTTTGAGGGAGGCTGAACAGAGAGCAATCAAACCAGCCAAAACGCCACCTGTAAATCAACAGAGGTGTTGCTGTTTCTGCGACTGCAAGAATGAAGCCACCCCAAACACAGAAACTCTGCACTCCAGATTCTTGCCGCAGCATGCCAAAGGGTTCAGTTAGTATCCATCTGAAATATAAGACAAAAAGTCACTTAAAAAGTATAACAAATATGAAAAGAGAAAAACTGATGGTAGAAACAGACATTAGAAGAATTTCCTACACATCGCCATCAAATTGCTACCTCTAGCTTTATTATTATACATTGCCAGTGCCGCTGGACTGGCTCCTGTGCAGGTGGCATGTAAAAAATACCATTTTGAGCATGGTCATTGCCAGTACCACGCGACTGGCCTTTGTGCCGGTGGCACGTAAAAGCACCCACTACACTCTCTGAGTGGTTGGCGTTAGGAAGGGCATCCAGCTGTAGAAATTCTGCCAGATCAGATTGGAGCCTGGTACAGCCATCCAGTTCACCAGTCCTCAGTCAAATCCTCCAACCCATGCTAGCATGGAAAGCAGACGTTAAATGATGATAATGAACGAGGCTAGAGGTAGCAATCATACTTTTCATGGAATGAAAAATATAGTTCCTGCTTGTAGCCTCTTCCATAATACCATATTTCATATGAAATACATTTAATATATTTAAATTAATTATGAAAATAATCTTAAAATTTGAAGGAGGTTATTAAATTTCTTCATTAATTGATGTACTAGGTTCCCATATGAAATGTAAATCACCAAAAATGTTACATAAAAATGATTATGATGGAAAGTCTTAATCTAAATATGAACGCTTTTAAAACGGAGTCTTATTTCACAGAGCTGGATGGAGGTGGTCTCAGGTGGGTTGGTGCCAAAGGAGTTGAAGACCTAATAATACATTCCTGGTCAAAAGTCTGATTACAAAAATGAAATTTAGTATTTTCTAAATACGTTCTGTTATAAAAATAAAAACGAATGCTCTCGTAGGTATTTGCAAGTAACCAAATTAATTAGCCAAGACTTCTGATGATTTTAGAAAATTAGAATAAAAATCATCAAATTGCAGGTGCAAACTAGAAATGATTATGTAACTTGTGAATTGCATTAGCTTAGAGCACTGATGGCTAAGTTAATAGGGGGCTAAACTAGCATAAAAATCCCCCAAAATTTAGCATCTGGTTGCATGTTTGAAGCTGAACACTTTAGCATTTAAATTATTCTCATCATTATCATTTAAATTCCGTTTTCTACACTGGCATGGGTTGGAGGGCTTGACAGGAGCTGCACTAGGTTCCATAGTCCTGTCTTGTTATGGTGTTTACAGCTGGAAGCTCTTCCTAACACCCACCACTAAAGAGTGTACTGGATGCTTTTTATGTGACACCATCACCAGTGCTTTTTTTACAGGGCACCAGACACCAATGCTTTTTATGTGGTTCCTTGGTTTTAGGATATCAATTCTGTTGTGGTGGGTGGGTTTTCCTGAATACAGCAATGGTCCTTTGTCATTTCCTTTGAAAGGGTCAACATTCTGAGACTGATCTATTCTGTCAAATGTGATGCTTATTTACTCACATTGCTTTGAATTAATCATGCAATATTTGTTTGTAATTTTGTTAACTTTTAACATGCAAACACTAGCTCAAAACACTAACACACATGTCTGACAGGGTGCTAGTGTTTTGAGAGAGAAGTCAGGCATAAGAGGAATTAGTTGCTGTGTGCAAGAGAGAAGACTGCGCTAGTTTGGTCATGTGATGCGGATGGATGCTGACAGCTCCAAAAACTGCCGATCTTCCAAAGTAAAAGGAACATGTGGAAGTGGGAGACCCACGAAGACATGGGACGAAGTACTGAAGAACAACCTCAGGATGCTGAACCTTTCAAGCAGGATGACAAAGGCACAAGACGCCTGGCACCTTGCCATACTCTGCAGCAGGAGTGTTAAGACCGGTCCCTCTGGTGGTGAAAAGCATTTGTGGTGGTGTCACATAAAAACACCCAGCACACACTGTACAATGGTTGGCACATTAGGAAGGGCATCCAACCACAGAAACCATGCAAAACCAGACTGGTGTCTGGTGCAGCTCTCCAGCTCTGGTCAAACCATCCAACCCATGTCAGCATAGATAATGGACATTAAATGATGATGATAATGATGATGATGAGAAGGCAGTCTTGAAATTTTGTCAGCAGATGTATAAATACCAATGATTCACAATTATGTAGTTTAAATAAAATGAGGAAATATTTCTTGGTGTTTGACCATGTTGTCGTAATATTGTGAATGGTGTTCTGAAGATCTTCACTTTTGCTATCAAAATACTCTTCCTTGTCAGGAAAGGAAAATTCAGAATCAGCCATATCTGATTCACCTGAAGAAAAGTTGCAGTAGCTTTCGTTTTTCTTCTACATTTTGTAAGTCTTCAACTGTGAATCCTTTGAAATTGGAACTGCTACTTGCTGAAGCCATATTGTTGATTACAAAAATATCAATTTCCATTTCAAACATTGGGAAGGGGTGGAACAGGAGGCATTGAAATTTGCAGTTGAAAATTTCACAGTATATACAACTATATTTAGATGGAAATGATCTTATTTCACATTTTCTCTTAGCTTTGAGATTTTGATACAATTGTTAGTTTTTAAAATGACATTGTAGGGTAAGTGTGAGAAGCCAGATTTGGCCACTTTGAACATAAAACAGATAGAATATTTAGGCTGGCTTAAATGCTATAAAATTAAATAGCTTTAAGTGATACCATTGAAGTTTGTTGTTTTAGCTTTAATCAAACAGCCCCATGAATAAAGACAATCTGAGATCACACTCAGATTGTTGTTTGCTATATTAGGGGCTGCATTGGCCAATGCAGGCATCTTCCTTTAAAATGGTAGGTTATGTCAGGCAGTCTGAGTGCCTACATAGGCGCCCACATAAACTATATCTCTGCTAAAGTGGAAGTATAATTTATTGCTGTAGATAGGAGCAAAGCAATAAAACCAACAAGTGAATGCTTGGCTGTAGTGCTGGGTGTTTATATTGCTTTCCAAGCAAAGGTCCTTGTGAAAAACAACCGTCCTTGCTAAGGGAAGAGTTATCATATGAAAAGCAAAGATGAGTATTGGCTCTGAGGATCATTGTAGTTTGATAAACGAACGTGTGAAAAGCCGAGAGGTTAAGAGCTAATAAACAATAGTTTGGAAGAATAAACTTGAGTAAATAAGTCAAAGCATAACGAGATATATAAAAATAACAAAGATATTAAACAAGTCCTTTACCCTAGCATTGTATGCATCAAGCTGTGCATCCAATTCTTCAGCTGTTGGTGTTTTTCTGGTCTGACCTCCACGACCTCGACCTCCTCTTCCCCGACCTCTTCCTCTTGTGTTCCCAGTGCCACCACCAAGCCCACCCCCTCCTGAATTGTATCTACAAAACAAAACAGAAGAGAGAGATTCAACAACACTCAACATGTCCAAATTTTATGAAGTTATTGTCATTTAACAACAATAAAAACCTTCAATTCCATAATCAAAATGCAGTAACAACTGAATCAACAGAGCTGGAAGTTAAACAAAGCAATCCTTACGCTGGCCTTCGATTCGATAGACCACTAATTCCCAATCTGTTAGGGCCTTCCGATGTTGTTGCACCTACTAGCTGGATATTCATGGCTCGACCTGGAGAAAACAAAAATTTTAATCAAAATGATTGCTTTGAATTGCAGACTGGAGATCATTTCAACATAAACCAACATAAAAAACTTATGAATGCCAAAAGCATGACCTAATTCATGATTTCAATCTAAGTATAAATTGTCAAAATAGAACAATAAATGTTTTGTGCTTCAGAAATACAAGTTGAACTTTGCACTGGAAATAAAAGAACTGAAATATACAAAAATGTAAATACTCTCATTAGAATAATATAACTTATCTGCTTTTGTCTTATTACTATCAAGGTCAAGATGCCTAGTTTAACATCACCCATCCACTCCTTTACTTTTGATGTCTTTAGCAAAGTTCACATTGTTGCATTTGGACTAAGTTTCCTGTCTGAGGATAAGTTCCTTCTTTCCTATCATTGTAACTAACTTGCAGATAGCTGGCCTCCTGCAAAACTGAATCTTGGATAATCAACACTTCTTGGACAGTTGCCAAATGCCTGCAAAATGGAAGTCATTTCTTGCTCAATTATCAAGGTCCTATTAGACTTGGTTAAAGCCAACAGATCTTGAGCTGTCCTCTGCTAGTGTAGTCAGGGGGTGGTGGTCAATGACAGCACACCAGTGTTTCAGCTGGTTGATGACAAATGTCATTGAACTGAGATAACACTTTGATGCTGCACTAGGAATGAAGCAACAAGATTGACAGCCTAAGGTAATTTGGAGTGTGTGCGTGTGCACGCGTTAAAGTATAATTCTATAGTTTGATGAATACTTAATTTAATTAATCTGCCTACTTAGACCCTTACTGTAGCAATATTAATTGGTAAAGTGATTTGACTACTCTACATAAAATATTGTAATTCTTTTGTTTTAGTCAGTAGGTTGAGGCCCAAACCTTGAAGGTTTTTTAGTCAATCAAATCAACGCCAAGACAGACTGACACTTATAGTCCTCTAATCACTGAACTGTTAAAGAATAAAGACATTGTGAGTTGGAATCAGAGTCAGTATAGTTTTACCGACTCCAACTCCAGCTATCCCTTAATTGACTCCGACTCCACAGCCCTGATTATTACCAGACAAAAGGAAATATAGAAAGAATATAATAGATACCATCCAAAGGGACATTGTTGTACTGTTTCATAGCTTTGATAGCATCAGTTCGTCTTTCATAAATAACTTCAGCAGTACCTAATGATCGACCAGAACGATCATAATGAACGGCAGCTTTCTTTAGAGGTCCAAATTCTGCAAATAATTCCTACAACAGAAAAACCATTTTTATTCACATGCACAAAGAAACTTAACTATTTTTTTTTAAATCACAAACAAAATTTCATATTGTTTTAAATATAGCAATTACTAACTTAGCACCAATCTTAGTCATGATTTTGTATTGGCACTAAACCAAAAATACAAAAAAAAAAAAACGAAGGCTTAGCCCTGGTGATAAAGCAAGTCAAGTTTGTATTCAAGTTTCTAAAAACCAACCAAAAGCCCACTTCCACCACTCAGGTGCTTTTGGAGAGGATACTTAACAACTTGACATCCTTTTGCTGATCAACTTAGATAATACATAACACTACATGTCAATAGCAGTTTCAATTTGGATTGGAGTATGTCCAAAGATGATTTTAGGATAAAAATGTGAGCAATAATGAAAACAGTTAAATTCTCCATAATAAATGATGCCAGTGCTGCCTGACTGGCTCCCGTGCCAGTGGCACGTAAAAGGCACCCACTACACCCTTGGAGTGGTTGGCATTAGGAAGGGCATTCATTATGGCCCATGGAGATCCCATATAAGATTTTGTTGTTAAAAGTTATGTGCAATAAATTGGTCATATTTCTACAATACACAAAATGTTTTAATATTTTTTATACAATTCCTGATAATATTTAAATATTAAATGGCACCAGAGTAAAATAAGAATCAACGGGAACCATGGTTAAGAAACACCACTTTGAATGGATGGAGTCTTGATAGGCTGCACAAAGCTGATATTATTACAACCAGGGCTGTGGAGTTGGAACAAAAATCTTTGACTCCGACTCCTCTTTATGTAATTAAGTGATTGTGGTCTACATAACTCATATGCTTGAACTTGGAGTAGGCCTATTTGTTCTAATTGGTTTATATTAAAGAATAAAGACACTCAGAGTAAAAGGCAGACTGTATGACACATGCGTACGAACAACCATGCTACATGGCAGTGAAACATGGGCTGTAACTGCTGAGGACATACGTAAGCTCGCAAGGAATGAAGCCAGTATGCTCCGTTGGATGTGTAATGTCAATGTGAATACCCGTCAGAGTGTAAGTATCTTGAGAGAAAAGCTGAACATTAGAAGCATCAGTTGTGGCGTGCAAGAGAGACAATTGCGCTGGTATGGACATGTGGTGAGAATGGAGGAGGATAGCTGCGTGAAAAAGTGCCACACCCTAACAGTTGAGGGAACCCGTGGAAGAGGTAGGCCCAGGAAGACCTGGGCTGAGGTGGTGAGGCAATACCTTCGTACATTGGGCCTCACCGAGGCGATGACTACTGACCGAGACCTTTGGAAATGTGCTGTGCGTGAGAAGACCCGGCAAGCCAAGTAAGATCGTTGCCAGTGCCCCTGGACTGGTTCTTGTGCGGGTGGCACATGAGATGCACCATTTTGAGCGTGGCCGTTGCCAGTACCGCCTGACTGGCTCCTGTAGGGTTTTCGAGCGAGATCGTTGCCAGTGCCCCTGGACTGGCTTGTGCGGGTGGCACATAAAAGACACCATTTCGAGCGTGGCCATTTTCGTGCGGGTGACACGTAAAAGCACCCACTACACTCTCTGAGTGGTTGGCGTTAGGAAGGGCATCCAGCTGTAGAAACTCTGCCAAATCAGACTGGAGCCTGGTGTTGCCGTCCGGTTTCACCAGTCCTCAGTCAAATCGTCCAACCCATGCTAGCATGGAGGGCGGACGTTAAACGATGATGATGATGAGTCAGAGTCGGTACAATTTTACTAACTCCGACTCCTGCATGTTTTAATGCTTTCAGTATATTTTTGAATATTATTGACTCTTCATTGCCTAATGTAGTAAGTTATTAATGTCTTCAATCATCTCACACAATCTCTTTTGTACTCTCATGTTTTCGGTATACACAATGATAAAGAGTGAGAACAAACCATATATCATCATTATTTAATGCCTGTCTTCCATGCTGGCATGGGTTAGACAGTGACTAGAGCTGGTAAGCTGGAGAGCTGCACCAGGCTCCAATTGTTTTGGCATGGTTTCTACAGCTGGATGCCCTTCCTAATGCCAACCACTCACTCTACAGAGTGTACTGGGTATCGTTTACATATCACTGGCACTGACCACAACCATGATTTCACTTAGCTCGATGTGTCTTCTCAAGCATAGCAAATTGCCAGAAGTCTTGGTCACTTTTCTTTATATATGGAGAAAATAAAATAAAAATACATATAAAGTCATTTTTCGTTTCTTCCATATATCAATTTTTGTATGTTAGTATGTACTGGATGAGGCTTGTAATATCTCCATTATGAATTTTTAGTCTCAAATTATTATTTTTTTAACAGCTAGATGTCCATTCTAAAGAAAACCAATGCAAGATATAAAGTGAAGAATTACAGAGTAAAGCTAAAAAGAAGTACCTGAATATCTGAATCATTAACTCCAAAGTCTAAGTTGGAAATTAGCAATTTGCCCTGCCCCGCTGTGCTTATTCTGCCACCAATCATACGTTTTATGGGTCCAGCAGTACCACCATCAAAGAGATCATGTTGCCACACATCAGGAAGCTCTTTTGGCTGAAAAGGGAAATAAAAACAAAATAAAATCAGATATTTGTGTGATACGAATTAGAAAACAGAGACAAAGAAAAAAAGAAAAAAAAAGAAAGGAAAATTAAACACAAAAACATTACAAGTAAACAGATTCACAATGAGACAAGTCAATATTTTCATAGATAAAATACAGGCACAGGTGTAGCAGTGTGCTTAAGAAGTTTATTTCACAAGCATGTGGTCTCAGGTTCAATCCCACTGTGCAGCACTTTAGGCAAAGCCTTGTGAATGGATTTGGTAGGCGGAAGCTGAAAGAAAGCCACTTTGTGTGTATGCACATGCGCGCGTGTATAAATTTGCAATATATGGATTCATAGAACCATGTGGCTATCACAGAAAGCTCCTCCAGTGGATCCGGCTATCATACCACACAGTAATCCAATAGAGGAGTATAGTGCTGAGTTTTATGCAGCTGAAATCCAGGAGATCCAATTGATGAATTCATGAGGAATATATAAACTATAAAATGTCAGAAGGTAGGAAAGGTGAATACAATTATATAACCACTTGTTATCCTTAGGATTACAGCCGTTTTGCAGCCTTCTTCATGTAATAATAATTTCAGTGTATAAGTTATTTCACATGTCTGCACTAATATGCAATGAAGCATTAGTGCATTGATTTGTAAATGTACAACTGTATTGTACAATGAATTTTTGTGCAGGCACATCATCGCCTTTTAACATTCGCTTTCCATGCTGGCATGGGTTGGATGGTTTGACTGAGGACTGGCAAGCCAGAAGGCTGCACCAGGCTCCAATCTGATCTGGCAAGGTTTCTACAGCTGGATGCCCTTCCTAACGCCAACCACACCGAGAGTGTAATGGGTGCTTTAACTTGCCACCGGCATGCGGGCTAGTCAGGTGATACTGGTGTCGACCATGCTTGAATGGTGTTTTTACATGCCACCAGCATGGAAGCCAATCAGGCAGCAGTGGCAATGACCATGCTCGATGGTGCTTTTAAGGTGCCGCCAGCATGGGGCCGGTCAGCCAGCACTGGCATCAACCACACTCAAATGGTGCTTTTTCGTGCCAGTAAGGCGGTATCAGCCACGGCAAGGACATAAAATAATCATACACTGAAATTATCATTACATGATGAAGGCTGTGAAACAGCCATAATCCTAAGGATAACAAATGGTTAAATAAACATATTCACCTCTCAGGCCTCCTGACTATTTCATAGTATATATGTACATGTATGTGTGTGTGGGTTCTTATGTGCCTTGTCTTAAGTGAATTTCTTTTCTTATATGAAATGTTTCTATAAATACATTTAGCCATTATGGGCTTTAGATTTTTAAAAATTTATTAGAGGTGGTTTAGAAGCTTGCTTCCCAGCCATATAGTCTTGGGTTCAGTTCCAGTGTGGCACTTTGGGCAAGTGTCTTCTGCTACAGCCCAGGGATAGTGGATATGGTAGACAGAAAAATGAAAGAAACCTTATAAGTGTGTGTGCATATTTGTGTCACCTTGTCTTGACATCATGTGATGGATGTAAATGAGCATCATCATCATCATACAAATGTTGTTGTCTACTTCCAGTCTTCCATAAAATAAAACCCGTCTAGCGATGGGAAAACATCAACTAGCTTGGAAATAGGAAGGGCATCTGGCTGTAGAAAAATCTGCTTCAACAAATTCTGTCTGATCCATGTAAAGCATGGAAAAGTGGGTGTTAAACAATGTAGAAACAGTCTCATACATAATCATTTTGGTCAACATCTACTTGAACTACTTAAAAAGCAAACAAATCTAAATTTCAGAAAGATGATTAAATATTAGATAAAACATTTCTCCCAGTGCGTAACATACGTTAACAATTTCATATACAGAAATAAAGGCACAGGCATAGTTGTATGGTAAGAAGTCTGGCTCTCAACCACATGGCTCTGTGTTCAGCCCCACTGCATGGCACCTTGGGCAAGTCTTCTATAGCCTCAGGTCAACCAAAGTCTTGTGAGTGGATTTTGTAGACTGAAAGAAGCCTGCCATGTATGTACATGTATGTCTGTGTTTTCTCCCACTACCACTTGATAACCATTGTTAGTGTGTTTACGTCCCCGTAACTTAACAGTTCGGCAAAAGCGACCGATAGAATAAGTACTAGGCTTAAAAAAATAAGTCCAGGGGTCGATTTGTTTGACTAAAAGTCTTCAAGGTGGAGTCCTAACCTGGCTGCAGTCTAATGACTGAAACAAGTAAAAGATAAAAGAAAAAAAAAACTGTCAAAGAATAAAAACATGAAAAAATGTCAAACTGTTTCTTTGAGCTCATGAAGCATATACCTAAGCATTGGTTGTGAATTGAGGGGATAAATAACAGCCTCAAAGAACAATGCCACAGAAACCAAAGACATCACAAACAAGGAAACAAAATCAAATGACTAAAAAAACTAGTTTTTCTCACCAATCTAGTATTGTTGAACCAGGGATTTGATCTGCCTCCCTGTAAAAGATGATGAATTTTTCAACCCAGGTGCAAAATATGCGAAAATCATATATAAAAGTACATTTCTTTCTTGCCAAATTTCAAATATTTTTCTTCGATTTATTTTTTTCTTTAAATGTCCGTCAGATTTGACTTTAAAGTTAAATCTGATACAAATGACTTTCTAAAGTTAATGTATACTTAATTAACAACAATTTAATGAATTTCTTTTCATAAACGCAATGCTTCTACAATCAAACTAGGATTTTAGATTTTTAAAAGTTCATCAGTGTGGTTAAGAAGCTTCTAAACCACATGGTCTTGGGTTCAGTCCCGCAGCATGGCACCTTGGGTGAGTATCTTCTACAACAAACCTAGGCCAATCAAAACCTTGTGAATGGATTTTGGTAGACAAAAAAGAAAGAAACTCATCGAACATGTGTGTGCATGCATACATGTGTGTGGAGCCATGTCTTATGCAATGGTTGTCAGTGACCATCACAATCATACAAGTGATGTTGTTTGTTTTCAGTCTTCCATGAAAAACTGATCTGGTCATGGGGAAATATTACCTTGCTAGGAAACAGGAAGGACATACAGGCATAGGAAACCTGTCTCAACAATTCCGTCTGATCCATGCAAGCATGGAAAAGTGGATGATGATGATATCTACTTTAGCATCACACCAACAAATCTTTCGATATATTTTCCCACCATGGTAAATACCACTACAAGACAACTGCAAGCCAATTCATTGATGGTAAATGTCAATACATTAATAAATTCACCAAGCAGTTTATTCACAGAGTAAATACCTTATTTGATGGCATGTAAGATGCAATATTACCTGCCAGAAAACCACCCTGGGTCTTATCATGCTAAGTTGGGCCTTCCACACAAACTTTAATGTACTAAAATCTTTTCTTCCTGACAATGTGCTGCTGAGATTGGGGTGCATCTAATGTCTGTGTTTCATGCCACCAAATACTGCACTTTAGTAAACAGAGTTTGTATTCACATAGCAAATATGTTGCATTTTCATTAACAATGAAAAGGCAATTTGAAGAGAGAGAGAGAGAGAGAGAGAGAGAGAAAGAGAGAGAGACAGAGAGAGAGAGAGAGAAAGAGAGAGAGAGAGAAAGAGAGAGAGAGAGAAATCAAATTTACTTCATTGATACAGGAATAAACAAAGTTACTTATAAAAACTGAGCCACAAAATGGAACACAGTTTAAAGATAACCAAATTATAAATTGGAGGAAAGAAGAAATATTCTAAAATGACAAATAATGGATTAATGCCTCTTAATCCAGTATGTCATGCTATTGCTATTCATTGATCATCCATGGAATTCTTGCAGCACTATATTTTATATTTCATTTTATGATGTGAAATCTCTGCAGCAACAATATACTACTTTTCATTCCTTCATAGTTCTTTCTTTCAATAATAATTATTAATATTATTTATTATTTTATTATTCCTTCAGTGTTCCTCTTCCAAAATTTCTCAGAGATTCAAGATTGCAGGATGGAATTTTTTTCATCTTCAAATTTCTATTCCATTGTTAACAATAATTTTACTATGTAAATAAAAATGACAAATTTACCATATTTACTCTGTGAATAAAAGATAAAAAATGACAAATTTACCAACAATGCATTCGGCATGACAATCAATTCAGACAATAGACTGGCTCGTGATAGAATTATGCACAAAGAATTTAGAGTGAACCCTAACCCTGCCCATCCCTACGTACCAGTTATAGTCACCTTCCTCTAACTGGGAGGGGGGGGGTATGCTTTTACACATTTTTACCATCTCTCTTTCTGTCCTATCATTACATTAACCACTTATCTCCAGGCATAGAACCCCTTCCTCACCTGCATGATCTCGTCTTGCAAGTTACCTGGTCACCTCACTGGTGCCAGCTTTTATAGGCACTTAGTACATTGTGTAAAGTGAGTGGCACTAGAAGGGGCATCCAACTCTGTAGAAACAATGCTGAAGTAGACATTGCAGCTTCGCAGTCCTCTCCTGTTGAACCACCCAATGCATGCCAGTATGGAAAACAGATGTTAAATGGTGATGATGATGAATGTAGAATTGAACACTGTAACTTAAAAAAATGAGAGCAAATGGCAGAAGTAACTGTGAAGATTGGACTTAGTTCCTGAGCTTATATCTTAACCTCAAAACAGCAGAGCTGAATATCTTACAAGCAAATTCAAGGCCCACATTTTTTCCCAAAACTTGAAAGTCATAATAAAAAAGAAAAAAAATTAAATTAAAAAAAATTAAAGTAATAACCTATCAAGATGGTAAGCATTAGTAAGTATTATTTATCATCAATTTATTGTCATTTAAATTGAATTTTCAGACTTCAAAAGTCTGAATCATAACACTACTTTTAATTATACAGTCAAAATCTTTTCCCACTAGTAATTCTTTATTAATAGATTCTGTCTAATGGAATCTAAAAAGTAATTAATTACAGAAGTAAACTTGTGCTCTCTCACTCTTAAGTATTGATTCTAAACAAACCAAACACTTTGTTCTTTGGTTATTGTCAAGAAATACAAATACCAGTTTAACTATAAAAAAAAATTTCTCCATTTGACGAGGCACAAACTCAGTTTTTTGTAATGTAGGAAGAACAAAATCAACTTATAATCATTCCATCCCTGTACATAATTATGTACACATACACACACACATGCACCAATAACTCATCTACTTACTGTACTGCATTATAGATCATCATCATCATCATTTAACACCTGCGTTTCGTGCTGGCATGGGTTGGATGGTGTGGCAGGATCTGATGGGGCCCAAAGACTGCATCTTGCTCCAGTCTCTGCTTGGACATAATTTCCATGGCTGGACACTTTTCTCCGATGCCAACCACTTTACCATCAGCACCAGCAAGGCTGTCATGCAGTTTGCAAGACTATATGAACCCGGTGATGGGGAGGGAACAAACTATGCTATGAAAAGGGGTGGGTAGGTGGTGTAGATGAGTACTATAGATTTTGATCAAAACTGTAACAGACAGGTGTAAACAGTCTTTATACAAAGTATCTTTGTAAGGAGAAAATGACAGATCTAAGGGCTTCAGTAAAATGGATAGACCAATTTGCATATATAATGTATTCTAGACAGTTCTATTAATCATTAGCATATTAATTGTTTTGTTTCAATGCAACTACACTAGAGGATATATCAATAGATTTTAGCCCTAACTATAAACACCTAGTCATTAATACTCATCATTAAGTTGTATTTGGAATGCATATTAACATGAAGCTTGTATCATAGAATCAAGGGCAGCATCTGACAAGATGGTATCAAAGAGGTTAAAATTAAGTAACAGGGAAGTCTAAGGACGATAAAAGCATGATACTTTTCTTACAGGGAAAACGTGTACTTTTTAAAGGTGTCTGTGATAAATAATTCAAGATTTGTGACCATCATAATCATTGATGATATACAAGGTATGTACATACGTTTGAGACTAGGTAATGAACTTAGCAGCATATACTGGAGCACACTTGACAAGGAGAATCTTTATTTGCATGGAACATGTAACTGTCATTTTTATCTCTGAGAAACTGTAAATATTGGCTTCAAATGTTGGAATGAGGCCAGTAATTTCAGGGAAGAATAAATACCCAGTGTCCAACGGGTATTTATTTTATTGACCTTGAAAGGATGCACGGTAAAGTTGACCTCAGAACATAAAAATGGACAAAATGCCACAGCATTTTACCCAGCATGCAAATGATTCTGCCAGCTCACTACCTTAGAAACTGCAGATATTACGACAGCTCGCTATATCACTTAACAAGATCATGAACATTCAATCTGCTGTCATCTGTGGAGTTCTAAGTTTTAAGTCATCCGATGTCAACTGTGATGTTTAGCTGTCATCAGCTGATAACACTCTTCCATGACCACCAAAATTTTACTGGAATTTCCAATGAAAAATGAAGAGACTTATTTTTTTGGAGTTATTTCCTATCCAGTTGTCACCCATCTTCTGGTTCCAGTATGCGATCCAAACTGACCAATAGGAACAAACTTTATACATTTTCTCATGACAGTTAGTTTTCTTACTGCAATACCTGTGAAACTTTGAGTAATGCAGGTCTGAGCCACAAACTACTTACACATATATTGGAAGTCATTGTCGTCATGGCACTCCGTTGGTTATGACGAGGGTTCCAGTTGACCTGATCAACAGAACAGCCAGCTTGTGAAATTAATGTGCAAGTGGCTGAGCACTCCACAGACACATGTACCCATAACGTAGTTCTTGGGGAGATTCAGCATGACAAGGCTGGCCCTTTGAAATACAGGTACAACAGAAACAGTGAGAGAAAGTTGTGGTGAAAGAGTACAGCAGGGTTCGTTACAACCCCCTGCTGGAGCCTTGTGGAGCTTTAGGTGTTTTCGCTCAATAAACACTCACAACACCCAGTCTGGGAATCGAAACCGCGAGTCTGCTGCTCTAACCAATGGGCCATTGCACCTCCACATTGGAAGACATACACATATATGAAAGTTACTTTCTATGGAATATTTAAAAGTATTCCCCAACAAGTCCTCAGTGTTTTAATTAAATCAGAATTTCCTTTTCATGACACATACTTTCACTTGGCAGTCCTTTTGCTTAATAATATTACAAGACTTTCTGAGAAACACCACCAATACAGCTGACATTATTGTCTCCACCTGCTTTTTAAAAAGTAGTCCAAACTTCCAAACATCATTATTAGAGCCAAGAAATTAAGGCAGTGAGCTGGCAGAATTGTTAGCACACTGGGTAAAATGCTTAATGGTATTTCGCCCATCTTTATGTTCTGAGTTCAAATTCCACTGAGGTTGACTTTGCCGTTCATCCTTTCGGGGTCAATAAATTAAGAACCAGTGAAACACTGGGGTCGATGTGATCGACTGTCGCCCTCCCCACAAAACCCAGGACTTGCATCTAAAGTAGAAAGGATTATTAGATCCAAGAAAAAGGGTGATGAGCTGGCAAAGTTTTTTTTAGCACACAGGACAAAATGTTTAGTGGCATTTCTTCTAATTATGTTAGGAGTTCAAACTATACTGAGGCTCACTTTACTTTTCATCTCTTCAGTGTCAATAAAATACGTGCACTGGAATCGATGTAATTGACTAACCACCTTCTAAAAAACTGCTGGCCTTGGGTAAAATTTTTTAATTAGATCCAGGAATACTTTATTAACTGTACATTCCTTTCGATCGATTTAAATGAGTCATAACAATCAAGTTACAATTCCTATCAATGCCAACAAGCAAGTTTCATTTGTGTCATTTAAAATGCTAACACATCATTTATTATGAAATATATGCAGATATCACGTACTCTCATACATATTAGCTGAAGTCCTACATAAATATACATAACAAACAACTGTCCACTCATTGTTAATAAACAAACCATATGAATGAAAATGTATCTTTTATTTTAGGCTAACTTTAATTACTCTTAAATCAATTATTTGTTTTTAAACAGCCATTTGCATTATTTCAAAAAGAAAAAAATTCTGGATGAATTTACAACCAATATGCCATCTAAGTAGAACAACAGTTTACCAGTTTCTTTTCCAAGACAAACAACAATAGGATAAACGATGATGCCTTGAAATTCTAACTTGGCAAATTTGATTACACGTGTAAAAGACTAAGCAAACATCACAAGATTACATTAAAAAGAAACATCTGATAACAATTAAAGACATGAATAAGCATAAATTAATTAGTAAAGTCTTTCTTTAGTTCGTCCCTCATCCATAATAATTATTTAAAAGGTATTTTAGATGTAACTGCCAAACAGCTGTGTGTTCTTTATAATCTATCAATAAATAATATTCGACGCTCTGGAAACAGCATCCGGCAAACACTTCCCGCCATGCCACATCGATTTTTCTTTACAAATTCTCTTCCTATTTAGCTGTTATCTCTATCTTAAAGTTTGGGACAAACTTGTTCTTTATGTACTACGGAACAAATTAGCTCTGGTCTTTGTAAATTTTTAAAAAGTAAGTCAAAGACAAACTAAAACGCTTATGTCACCATTAGCATGAACTAATATCACGGAGAGGCCGTTGAAACTGTCATTTTGGTGTTTGTTACGGAGTTCAAATCCCAAAGAGATCGGCTATTTTTGCATCATCCATTGTAAATGAGGAAAATATATACGGATCAATAGTTGGTTTCTTATATAATGGTTTTTGATGCCGGAAAAAAAAAAGTGGTGGGATTTTCAACGAGATTTTTTTCTGTTTAGAATTACATATGATTATGGTTGGGACGAATCTTCAGAGAATCGAGAAATATTAAAGGAGGTGAATGAAATGTATTTAAAAGCAGCCACCACAAGATGAATGTTGTGCAGAAGATAAAGATTTACACGGGAAACAAAGGGATCTATTTAAAAGAGGGGAAAATTTGTATCAAGCTACACCTTGTCGCTCTAGATTTTATTATTTAAACCGCTCAGGGCGAAATATCTATAAGAAGGAATTAAGATGTAAATAGCAGCAACAAACTAGTTCAATGATTAAGAAACAAATTACAAAAATAATAATGATTAAATATTCATTTAAAAAGTAGATGATTCGTAAAACTGAGTCAATAAAATGGAACCTGATATAAATTAAACTGAGACACCATCCCACTAGAGAAAAATAGATGGTACGAGATGATATCATTTTGCACTTAAAGAAGAGACCTAACTGTCCATATTATGGTTGAATGTACCTGGTTAACAAATAGATCCGTGACATGTAGGGAAAGAAAAGCCTTAAACCATATAACGGGTCAAAACAGTTTTATATCTTCTACATCTTGGCTGTTATTTATCGCGTAATTGTACTGTAATTATATATCCACTTGAAACAAAAAGCATCACCGATCAATTGGGGGTGAATATACATCAAGGTGTGAATATACTAGTAACAGTTGAGCGCCGTGTTTTAAAAAAAGAGCCAGTACACACGTATCAAAAAAACATTTAAAGCATTTTGAAAATGTGAATAGCTTTGAAAATGGTTAATATAAATTAGAAAGGAAATGAATTTCTTACTCGCATATAAGGCGCCGGTCTGTTGGAACTTCTTCGTCTTTGAATGCCTCCTCCCCGGCTTCTGAAATTGAATCCAAAGCTTCCTCCACGGTTTGGCCGACCGCGGCCGCCTAGTGCGCCCCGCGATCGGGTAACGCGTCCACCGCGGACTCCGCCACGTTTAATTCCACCTGCTCCACCACTGCCGCCTTTCTTCTTATCTAATTTAATGATATCGTCGAGACTCATGTCTAATTTATCCATGGCAGCCATCCTTTAACGATTCCTACCTTTTCCCTTTCTATGGCGTTTGCTCGTTGTTAGTCGACACAAAACATCAACGTGCAAAATAAAAATGGCGGTCCCGTGTGTGAGGCATGATGGGAAGTGTCCAATATCAATATATGAAATAACACATTTTTTTAATATTTCAATTGAAACATTTCTTTAAAAGATACGCAAATATATTTTTTTTTAATTATAAGAAATATAATAACACATATTAAATATTTAATCGAAATTTTCTGAGTACTGTTGTCCTCTCCTGGGATTCTAAACTTTGTTAATCTTTAGTTATCTGCCCTTATTGAAGAAACTATCTCTCAATTTGCAACGCCAAACCTGTTCCATGAGAAATAGAAAATACCCTATTAGGACTAAATCCACTCTTAAGATTTTTAAAATTAATAGCTGAAGACAGAAAAAAAAAATCACCTCTTTACTGTCTTATATTGATGCTTATAAAGGTGTAAAGCAAAATACATCAGTTGTAGTTGACACGCATCTAAAAACCTTCAAAAGTCCTTAGTAATACCAGATCCCAATTACTGACGGTCTCTCTTTGCTATCTCATGTCTACAACAGCAATCACTGCATCCTAAAGACTGGTCTTCCTCATTAGGGCAAGGAAAATTGTTTACATCCCATTAATTCGTTAGGGTGAAACGTACAATGGAATATTGTTCCCACGTTTAGGTCGGCGCTTCTACTATATGGACATCCTCGACTGTATTGAAAGAAAAGTAATTTGACTAATCCATATGAAGTCGCTTGCCAACATACTCCAGCCCGGATCCATTCACGTGCTGTCCCTTGTGATCTCTGCTTATCGAAGCTGGCTGGTTCTACCATTTCGATCCAAGCCCATCCGACATTTCCTTATTCATTCTATATCTACCTCCACTAGACCCCTCATTCTTCCCAGGATATCGATCCTTGAAAAGCCCTTATCACTTTTGACTAACTGGTACTCATTTTTTTGGAGGTCATTCTCTTTTTTGACCCTCTATTGAGGCCGGATTATTTGTCATTGAGGATATTTTTTGGTTGAATTCATACTTTTTTTTGTGTTATTGTTGTTTAAAGTAGGAAATTATGATCATATCAGATTGCTTATAATTTTCTTTCTTTTTTTATTTTCTGTCTATCTTTCTTTTCGTTTTTTTTTCTTTTTGTAACACATTTTTGTGTTAAGATAGGATGGCGTTATACGATAGATTTTTGGTTACGATTTCTAGCAGGTCAAACGACCATAATAGAGACTCCATCGTAGAATAAATAATTTTCAAACTGAAATATGTGAATCATTAATAATATATTTCTCTTGTTAGTGTTTTCTTTTTCTTTCCTTTTTTTTTAAACATTTTTTTTTAGAGATAAACTAATTTATTCATTCAAACTGGAGTTACGGAAACTTTGCCTTTAACTTTCCATTCACTCTCGCAAATACATGATATCAATAATGCTTTCGCAATAATGATTTGAAATAAATGGAGGAAAATTTCGTGCACTGTTCGATCGCCGCAAATTACAGCAAACTGAAGCAATTTTATGTAATGGAACAATAAATCCATGAAATATATATATACACAGTTACAAAGCATATTCAAGGCATATCTTAATCTTTTTAAATGCTTGACCACTTTCATGCTCATGTGTGCGATCATGTCATTGTATATTTTTGTTGCCTTCACAGCTGCATTGCCCAAGCGACCTGGAGGTCTTGGTCTTCGTAAGTGTTCGTCCCTCTCTCGCCCCTGCTTCCTTTCCTCCACCCACGCCTGCTTCACCCTGGTGAGCAACATCCTCTCCTCTCCAAAATGGACCAATTCCAACAGGGAGTCGGATAAAGCTCTCCAATACTGGAGGGAATTGTACTTGTAGGCTCCTGAGAAGGTGGAGGACTGTCAGAGTCAGAGAGCTTGGGACAACATAATTTCGAAGGCCACCTTCGACTCCCTCCAGTTCTCAAGGTGTCGCTTACTGTCTGCTAGCACCAAATACTCAGGTGACTGGATTGATGCCATCCCAGTGGCTAATGTTGGTGGCCTACTCACCTTGGATGAACTTCGTGTCTCCATTGCCCTCAGAGTGGGAGCTGACATATGCACGGGTTTGATATGTCGTGGCAGGCTCCTTGACTCCACAGCCTTTCTTTCCACATGAATGCTGGTTGCTTCATGCGTCAAACGGAGTTGAACCTGATACTCAAGAAGAGCTTGGCCCGGGCAAATATCCCCTTCATCTTGGAACCATCTGGATTGTCCAGATGTGATGGGAAGAGACCTGATGGCCTCACCCTGTGCCCCTGGTTGCAAGGCAGATGCTTTATCCGAGATATCACAGTTAACAGCTCCTTTGCTTCTTCTCACATCATAAATGCTGCAGTCAGGACGAGATCCACAGCTTCTGCGGCTGAGTGGAACAAAATCCTGAATCTTCTGGGGTTCAGAAAGAGGTCTCAGGGAGTAGCGTCCCTGACTTCCTCAGCTAGTTTTTCACCGCATTTCTTAAAAATCCTGGTAGAGGCCGTGGCCTTGGTCTTGGGACCACTTGTGTCTAGAAACTGAGGTTGGGGTAAGCAAGGGCATGCTCCCTGTAGAAAATCTAGCTCCAAAAAAGCCTCATGATAGTAAAGGATAATGGGCACCAGCCAGTTCAAAGGTTGGGGTGGGTTGCACCTGCCTAACTCAGTTGCTATGACACTGAGGTAGATCTGGCCACCCCTGTTAACAGGGACAAAACCCAAATTTAAAACACTGGATGATGCTGAAAAACATGTGTGGCCATGGGGAAATATTACTTTACTTAGAAACAGATGAGAGTTAGCAACAGGAAGGGCATCTGGTTGTAGAAAATTTCATCTCAACAGATTCCATCTGACTCATGCAAGCATGAAAAAGTGGATGTTAAATTATCAAAATGATGATGATGATGATTTTGGGCATATTTTGTCAATTTGCAATTAGTTTGATATAGCTCATAAAATTTCATTTTTTAGGAGCTCTTTTCTGGAAAACCATACCAAATGCATACAAAATACTGGTATCTGTGCACCAACATTTAATATACAGAGCATGAATAGACTTAGTATTTATACAAAATTGTTCAGCAAGTAGTTGAGCTATTATTTACCATTGTGTGGAAATAGTTTATGCATTCCCAGGGATAAATCCATGTATGTATGGTCAAATACAGACACAACAATGACAATTGCTGGTCAGCAAAAATAATCAAGAACCGGTAGTACTTGACAAACTGAATGGTAAACTTGAAAGTACCCAGGTGAAAATGACTATTGCAAAAGCAGAAATACTATACTTGTGGTGTTCCCAGGTAGCCATTTAGTGTAAGGGAAATAATCATTTCTTCATATTATTTGGTGGGATTAAAAGTTTGAATTTTAAATCAAGGAACTAAATGCATAGAATATATTTATCTAGTTATCTATAGGTGTAGGAGTGGCTGTGTGGTAAGTAGCTTGCTTACCAACCACATGGTTCTGGGTTCAGTCCCACTGTGTGGCACCTTGGGCAAGTGTCTTCTACTATAGCCTTGGGGCGACCAAAGCCTTGTGAATGGATTTGGTAGACGGAAACTGAAAGAAGCCCGTCGTATATATATGTGTATGTGTGTGTGTGTGTGTTGATGACAGGTATTATTTTGTACACATCCCTATAATGTAGCAGGAACTTGAAACACTGCTTTCCAGTGGCACAGGAGGTGCTTTTATGGAGGCCACACTTTTGTGTCAGCTGTATAAACCAATTTAGGCTTCGGCACCTGGCAATTAGAGCAAACTCAAGTGCCACCCTGGATGCACACTCTCTAGCTATGCCACTGCTACTTGATCCAGCAATATCTTTTGAGTTATGGCTTCTTTATTCCTGTTTTGCTCTGAAAGTCTCACAGACCCTCTAAAAATCGTTATAGATGCTGTCCTTTGATTAAGCCATAAATTATGGAGGGTGGGAGAAGAATAGAAATTCACACTGACGTAGGGGAAGAGTTTTAGCACTTGACTCTTTCAGCTACTTTAAAGTCCTTTATAAATTTATAATAATGATTCATGACATTAGCAGCAGGCCACAAATATGTGAATTGCTTTCTGTATATATATATATATATATATATATATTCAGTAATATTTTTATTGCCTCTGAAAAGGTGAAAGGTGAAGTTGACTCTAGTAGGCTTGCAATTTAAAATCTGGAACAACGGAAGTAAGTATTGAAAGGTATTTCATCCAGAGTTCAACCCATTTTATCACTTCGCTAATAATTATATTGACATGTGCTGGTGTCATGTAAATAGCACCCATGCTGGTGCCACATGAAAGGTACCCACGCTGGTGCCATACAAAAAGTACTCAAGCTGATGCCACATGAAAAGCACCCATGTTGGTGCCACATGAAAAATACCCATACTGGTACTACAGGAAAAGCACCCATGCTGGTGCCAAATAAAAAGCACCCGTGCTGATGCCACTTGAAAAGCACATGCTGGTGCCACATGAAAAGCACCCATGCTGATGCCACTTGAAACGCACCCTTACTGGTGCCATGTAAAAAGCACATGTGCTAGTGTCATATAAACAGCACCCTTGCTGGTTTCACATACAAAGTACTGTGCTGGTGTCACAGGAAAAGCACCAAGTGCACTCTGTAAAGTAGTTGGCATTAGGAAGGGCATCCAGCTGTAAAAGTCATGCCTGTGGTTCTCCAACTGGCCAGCTCCTATCAAACCATGTAACCCATACCAGCATGGAAAACAGATGTTAAATGATGATGATGATGATTTCTATAAGCTGTTCATAATGTGGGGAGATTGGGCAGGCATTTACCTACCAAAGGAACTTATTACCATTGTGGTTACTGAGCCAAGAATTTCAAGTTCAGTTTGAAGTCATGACTCCAAAGATTCAATATTTGCAGCTTGGTTGAGATAGACAAAGAACAGTGAAATGACACCTTTACTCTTCAAAAGCGAGCAGGAACAGTGTATGTACCCAGGAATAGGACTCCTGATGATTGGATATTAAACTGATTGAGACATTGTGTAGATGAAAACACAAATGAAGCAACAGACAGGATATTTTCACTTATCTGAATTATGAAATAAATTACAGGCTTTTTTGTTGTCAGTGTTCTCTTGTGTTTTGTTACAACCATTCTTAGATGCTACTATATATGTATACATTGCCAGTACCGCCTGACTGGCCTTCGTAGGATTTTCGAGTGAGATCGTTGCCAGTGCCCTTGGACTGGCTCTTGTGCGGGTGGCACATAAAATACACCATTTTGAGCGTGGCCGTTGCCAGTACCGCCTGACTAGCCCTCGTGCCGGTGGCACGTAAAAGCACCCACTACACTCTCTGAGTGGTTGGCGTTAGGAAGGGCATCCAGCTGTAGAAACTCTGCCAAATCAGATTGGAGCCTGGTGTTGCCATCCGGTTTCACCAGTCCTCAGTCAAATCGTCCAACCCATGCTAGCATGGAAAGCGGACGTTAAATGATGATGATGCTCATTAAGTTTTATTTTAGCATGGCTTGTATGGCTTCATATTGTTCATGTCCTTCTTACAAGGTGTGCAATATATATATATATGTAATAATAAAAATAATGGTTTCAGATTTTGCCACAAGGGCAGCAATTTTGGGGGAGGGGATGAGTCAATTACATTGACCCCAGTGTTCAATTGGTACTTGTTTTATTGACTCTGAAAGGATGAAAGGAAAAGTCGACCTTGGTGGAATTTGAACTCAGAACATAGTGACAAGTGAAATACTGCTAAGCATTTCATTCAGCATGCTAATGATTCTGCCAGCTCACTGCCTTTATATAATAATAATGATATCAAATTTTGGCACAAGGCAGCAATTTCAGGAGGGGACAAATCGATTATATTGACCCCAGTGTTCAACCAGTACCTATTTTATCGACCTCAAAAGAATGAAATGCAAAGTTGATCCTGACAGCATTTGAATTCAGGACGTTAAGCTGGAAGAAATCCCGCTAAGCATTTTACCCAGCATGCTAGTGATTCTGCCAGCTTGCCACCTTAATGATAATAATCCTTTCTACCATAGGCACAAGGCCTAAAATTTTGGGGGAGGGGACTTGTTGATTACATTGACCCCAGTGCATAACTGGTACTTATTTCATCAACCCCGAAAGGATGAAAGGCAAAGTCGACCTTGGTGGAATTTGAACTCAGAATGTAATGACAAATGAAATACCACTAAGCATTTCGCCCGGCGTGCTAACGTTTCTGCCAGCTCCACCACCTTAAGAATAATAATAAGAATGGCTTCAAATTTTGGCACAAAGCTAGCAAGTTTGGGGGAGGGGGTTAAGTTGCTTACATCAACTCCAGCACTCAGCTGGTGCTTATTTTATTAACCCCAAAAGGATGAATGGCAAAGTTGACTCGGTTTCTTTTATTTGCTACGAGGGTAATAGACGAGTGGGCATTACAAAGTCAAATGACAAAAACATGAGAATTTGTAAAAAAAATTAAAAAATGGAAAACAAAATATCTATATAATGAGCATGAAATGAGATGTCTGATGAAAGGGGCAGCAATCAAAGAGCCCATTAAAGGAAAATTTCATTAAAATTATTCTTTTGAGCCCTAGAACTCCTAAGTCCGACAACTCAGTTTCCCTGGCGTATAAGTGATATCGCAGCATTCTCCTGAACTTGTAAGGCTCAAGGTTAGTAATTTTTGAGGGGATGGGTCAAGTCAATTATATTGACCCTAGTACTCGACTCGTACTTTATCTCATCGATCCCGAAGGAATGAAAGGCAAAGTTGACTTTGGCGGAATTTACGAAGCATTTTGTCTTATTTGCTAACGATCCTGCCAGCTCACTCGCAAGTGCCCTCTCCTAATTGTATTCCCCGCCCCAAACGCACGTGTTGAGTGCAGGTCCATTCACACCTATCTTTTCGCAAATTTACAGAAGGGCAGCAACTCCCTCAATCAGTGGATCTGGAAGAAGTTGAGAACTTGCCTGAAGAATAAAGTGTTTAAGTCCTTTTAAACTTATCCGCCGTAAGTCCTCTTCACACAACCACCAAACGGGAAAAGTCTTTGCTTTTCCTGGCTAAAGGAAGGTAGTGAGGTTTTGGTGATACAGACGACAGACTCGCTTGACCAGGAACCGTCTTTATATGACATCGGTTATTCGACAGAGCTACGCAAGTCAGCAATGCTCGCCACTCTGCACCCATCTTAGATCATGTACTACTGTTATAAATACGAAGAACCCATTGGCTAATATAGATACAGTCTAAATAAACGAATTGATCATAGCTAGCCTGGGACCAAACATTAACTTTTAAAATAATAAATGGCCAAATCAGTTTAAGGATTATCTTGGAGAGTATAGTATATTTTATTTTCAAATGAAGTGAATTCTTTCAGTGTATTCATTTTTTAAATACACACCATCAACAGGGCTCGAATACAGAAGAATTAAATTTCGAATTTCACTGACATGCATATAACGTTGTCATTTATTTCACAATTAATTTCACACACATTAATGATATTTCCAAATTCATCAATTCCAAACACAAGTCTATTTAGGATCATATGTTGAAGAAATTTAAGGTCGAGTGAAAATAATACATGTAGAAAAAATATATATAAACAAGGGAAATCACTCCTGCTATACTATGAGGTCAAACTCGACTTTCGATCGGTGAGGGGAAAGTTTTGTAAAACTGAAAGTTAACAAAATAAATAAAGAAAATAACATAATTTTAATAAAGAAATCTTGCTTGGTAATTTTGACAAGTTGTCCTTGTTTCATTTATGCCTAATTGCAAGCTGATCAGGTGGAACAGATCAAAATAAAAAAGGAGGTAACCAGGTCGATATTGGCGTGCGCATTTAACCAAGCACCGCGAATTTAACTCCACTCTGTCATACTGCTTTGTATAAACGTTTGGGTATATTGCGTATATCTTGTCATTCAGTAAGATGAAAAAACTTAGGTGGTACAGTTTCAATTCTTTTCGCTACTCAACACAGTATTTAGATTTGGAGCGGGCTATCAATGTCGCAACTATCTTAGTGTGTATACGAGTTTAGTTTAAATAAAGGGGACGCAATGTTTTTAAAACAATGTTGTTATATCCTTAGAAAAAATTAAATCAAAAGTTGAATTCCTACTTTTCCTTCCACGAAAATTAGTTTGTTCAACACCTTAATTCCTTTGACTCCATGTAGAACATACGGTGCTTTTTTGCAATGGATTGCAGATGTTCCCAGGTGCAGCTACCCGCCAGTGTGCTTCAGTTTCTGTGAATCTTTCCCATGTTGTTTTTGGTCAGCCACGCTTTCGTCTCTTTTGGTGTGTAATTCAAGAGGCTTGCCTTTTAATGTTGGAGACAAGTTACTGTAGGATGTGTCCCAGCCAATCCCATTACTCCCTCTAGTTCTGGGTTTTCGATAGGTTGCTGGTTCGCCAGTTTCCACAAGATTTTGTTTATCTTGCCATCTCACCTGAAGGATGTTCCGGAGACAACTAACCGCAAACGTTTGGAGCTTGTTGAGGGAGAACTTTGTAACTCACCATTTCACACGTGTACAGCAAAACTGTCTTTACGTTCCGGAACTGATTCCAACACGAGGAGAAATACAGAAAGCAGTCCTCAACATAAGAAACGGGAAAGCACAAAGCCCAGTCGGAATCTCAGCTGAAGCATTGAGGGCGAAGGTGGATTCGTCGGTCGAAACCTAGCACTTGTTTGAAAAAAAAAGAAAAAAAAAGTTTGACAGAATTAGATGTAATTTAAGAAAATAAAACTTCAGTTTATTTTTTAATTTTGTATTTAGCCGACGCAAGTTCAGGATTTTCGCTTCGTTACATATAGTTTTATTTAGGACTACTATAATCCCTGAAAAACATTTTAGCTTGTTTGATTTAATATATCAAATAACTAGCTTTTCAACTGAATACTTTTCATTAGGATTAACAGATAACTAAAAAACAAACATCGAGTATTTTACTGTTTAGAACATTTAAAAAGTTTATTACACTATTTTTGTTTGGACACTATCGCCAAATTCTAAGTAACCTATTTTGAAGCAGTTTTGAAATATATTTTTGGTTACTAACGGTGGCGATGATGAAAATAAGAATCCACCTAAAAGCTTCAGATTTCTTCACTTGTTGAAATTCATTTACCTGCATGATCAATAGTTTTTGGCTGTTTATTTCTTGTGCGGATAGCTTCCATGTTGATACATTCCAAAATCAGATTCATAGCTTCATCGTTGCTTCCTATTTTTTTCCTTACTTTTACTCTATTTTTGATAACTTTAAATCAAATGCCTTTTTTTTTTTCTTTTTCAGAATTCAGATAATGCTTCTTATACCATACTGCGATTCTATAAACTTTAGTAGATGAAATACAGTAACTATTGTTATCAACTAACTAGGGGGGTGCACTAATACTACGATCAAAAGTGTTTTTTTATATTAATAGAAACATTTAAAGCTGTTTCACTCAGCACGCAGAAATCCAACTACTTCCGTCTCTGTCTTTTGCTCGACTCAATACCTCTGATCCTCCTACATTTGCCCTTATACTTGTCACTACATTGCTACCTTCGCTACACACATTCCTCTCACTACAACCCCCTCTTCTCTTCTCTTCCTGTTTCTTTCAATCAGCCTAGATTACGCCACTGCTGTCACTATCTTCGTCTCTTTACTCTATCTATCTATCTCTTATTCCTCCGCCCCCTTTTTATCCTCTCTCCTAGTGTTCACCCTCCTTCAAGTGAGATTTCATTCCTCTTTTCTCTCACTCTGTCTAATTCTATCGCTTTTTCTTTACCTCTCCTCTTACTAAATTTGCTTATAATCTGTTATTTCTCCCTCACTATTTCCCCTTCTCTCTCTCCGTCTATATGTTTCTAGCTCTGTCTTTCTATTCTCCTCTTCCTTCCGTCTGCTTGTATTCACCTCGTTTGCTTTAACTACAACAATCCGAATGGTAAGTCTGCATTTTTGTTTTTTTTCTTCTTGCTATCAAGAGAAAAACTAAATTTCCACACACCCCCATATGTTTTTACTACGTGTGTATATGCATGTTTGTTTGTATACTTATCTGCCACCGGACCCTGACTATTTTTATTTAGAGCTGTTCATGGTGGGCGATAGCTCTATAGTAGCACTTATGGAGCTACTATGCCCGACTATGTGTATACGTTTGTCTCGAAACCTTTTCTATCTGTGAGCCTGTCTCTCTTGTTAGGATCTCCATCTGCTGATAAACGGACTTAGTAAAGACAGAGGAGACGGTTGGATGTTCATTCCAGTCGGTAGTCACTTCATCCAAAATAGAACTGAAGGCCTTGTTTTTGTTTGTATATTTCGCTGTCGTGGAGTTGGCATCCGCTTCGTGCTACGATCGCCAGAGAAGCTCTTTTAACCTGCCACTAACACACGACTACGGTAGGTCGTAAATGAAACCTCACCCCTCTCCATCTAGTCTAACATGTTTTCTCCACTATAGGGCTCCGGAGGTGGTGGATATAAAAGGAAAAGAAACAAGAGGCTAATGAATGGTGTCCACAATTTTGGGAATCCCTTTACTTTTCTATCCACAAACATTGCTATGACCTACTTGCTATTTCATCCTTTGTTCTTTTCTCTCCATCCGCCATATTTTGCTTGTTACTCTTACTCGCTCTACTTCCCTCTCTTACAAACGCACATACGCAGACACACTCTGTCATAACTAATACTCTTTCTCTTTCACTCCCCTCTCTTTCTCTTTCACTCCCCTCTCTTTCTATCCCTCCTCTCTTATGAATCTATTTTCTTTCTATCTCATTTTCACATATTCTTTTATTTCTTGTCATTATACTATTTTCTCTTTACCTATTTTCTTTCTATCCCCTTTCTACGTATTCTTTTAGTTCTTGTCATTATTTTACTTACTTACGATTCCTTCTGCATGTTTCCATTATATTTCTTTCTCTCTCTCATTCTCTCCGTCCTGCAGACTTAAGAATCCAACTTAAGACTAAGGCTTTTGTTTTTCTTTCAGTTTTACAAAACTGATCTGTTTACATTTAACTATTTATCATACATACCCACCTTCCCTTCACTCTCTTCCTCTCTCTATATCCAATTCGTTAAGACTATATATATATATATATATATATATATATATATATATATATATATATATATATATATATACACGATTCAATCGCTCGAATTACTTATCAAGAATTGGGTTTGGGGTGACAGTATATTGTTTGATGTATCTGGGTTCTCGATGATGTCTCATGTTTGTTGGTGGTATGCTACATATGCACGCAGATTCATACACCTGCTGTAGTTCATTTCTGGACATCGCACCTTCCATTCCTTCGGCCATGTTCGGCAGCACGCACTTGTCTCAGGGGAAAAAAAAAAACATCTACCACCCTTCCCTCTTTTAAAATTTTTATTATTTCTTAAGGATCACTTGTGTGTACGCACACGCTTTCACACATCCACATTTTCACATGTACATACAGCATAGTAAGAACACAATTAAGCACCAATAGTCACTGTTTTTTAATTAGTAAAAAATACCAAAATAGAAGCAGCAGAAATATAAATAACGAGAGAAAATATAAAAAGAAAAGCAATCCAAACTACACTATTTTGTTGATGTTTTGGGTTATGCGTTATATTTCTATTCCAAACTTATTTTCAACGTTTCTTTGAAACATTTTAGCAGAATTGTATTCAATATGTTTTGCAAAGAGTCGAAAATAATCGCAATGGTTTCTGAAAGAAACAGATAGTCCCTGATTTTGTGTCCAGTTCAGTTTAGTCGGGTTGGCAACGACTGCTGCTTGTTCGCCGATAATCTAGTTCGTTGGTCACATAGTTGAGTGTGTTACTAAATCCATACTCGATGAAACAGCATGCATTCCAGCAACTGCAACTAAGCACAACACACAGTAGTGTTTGTGATGTGGAAGGGTGTGACTCGACATACACTACATGCTTTCTCTCTCTCTCACCGTTTATGTCGCTAACAACGTGCGCGTTATGTGTATCGGAGTCGAATAGAACCCATCGTATGTAGTATATATATATATACATAAGTATAGTATCTTCTCTGTTTTGTGCTCCCGTTAAGTCCGTGATTTTGTGTGGTGCATGCTTTTGTGTTCTGTATACTTTCGCAACGTCTATTCTGTCTATACTACGGCAACATATTGTAGTCTAATGTTAGTTGCCAACTAGACACTGCAACTGTAAGACTAACTAAAATAGCGTGCCGTATGAGATTTCACTTAATTACATTTTCATTAATGCCGTTATTCAATTCAGCGCAGGATAGACACGAAAAGGGACGAGATTGGAACCGTCGCATCATTAATTTATTAAAAGGGAACGAAACGAGATCGTTTTAGTAGTGGTGGACTTATTTATCCTGTCTTTTGCACTTATGGTATCTTAATTAATTGTACACCTTTAATGCACACATGCGTAGGAGTCAAAACACAACTATGATATATATATATATATATCGTTTGTAGAAAACAAATCCGAATGAAGCACACTCGAAGATGTAGAGCAGTATATATTATATATTTAATATATATATATATATATATATATATATATATATATATAGGTGTATGCGCACGGAGTCGTAACTTGCACCTGGTGCACTTAGAGGCGAAACTCAGAGTAGCAAGAAACTGACTCGACCAAAATAAATATGTAATGGTAGTTGAGTACTCCTTTTTCGACAGTCAGCACTAAACACACACACAGACACACACACACACACACACATATATATATATATATATATATATATATATATATATATATACACACACACACACACTGAGATATAGTACTCAATACATGCATTTGGGTTTATTCGTTCTAAGCTTATTTCACTCCGTTGCTACTCATTTTTCTCGTTTTGTGCGAGTACTATATATATATATATATATATATATAGTATCTATGGCTTTCTGTAATGCAATAATAGCGCAGTAGAGTTTATCTAAAAGAATGTTATAAGGACGATAGTGAAAGAAACCTAATAATTGCGTTGTCAATCTGGGAAGCCACCATTGTACACTCTTTCATTGCGCTTGTACTTTAGACTATCACAGTTGGTTGCTTAAGTAAACTATTTATTTTCCTCCGCGTGTAGTTTTGTAATTTTTGTGTATTAGTTCGAGCTACACACCCGTTTGCATTCGATTTATCTCTCCCCATTTACCCTAATTCAAGCTTAATGAATCTTGTATTTATTTTTTTTTACTCGCAACTTAACTCAGTGCGATGTTGGAAACAGTTGATTGCGTTATATGTAGTCCGTCTACCCAGCCGATCAATAATGTTGATTTGTAGCCCCATTTTAACTCAACCCAGTAGTTTGTAGTAGTAATTTAAAGTAGTGTGGAAAACATCAGTGTAGCTTTAGTTTCGTTCATGTTTGCATATCATCTATGTATACATGTACAGGGAGTGTGCCCCGAGTTATTTGAATCTCTCTTTCCCCATCTTTACCAATATAAAACTATCGTGTATATTTTAAAAAATCTAGTTTGTAAACACAAGCGTTTACCTGATTGTATATTTAGTTGCTGATATTATTTTGTTTTAGGTCAGCTCGAACTGAGCAGATTTATCATCAAATATGTTCCTACCGTGACCTCATCTTTTTATTCAGCTACAGCGTGCATTGAAGAATACATTATCTGTAGGGTGTGATACAAGTGAGATTTGGCTGTTGTTTTTAGTAGGTCGGATGACCACACAGCTGCGCTTCCAATGGCTCCTACGTATATCATGTTTGTGTCTCTAGATTTGGATACTTCTTAGGAATCAGATTGTCCCAAACGGTTCCGTTTACCAAATTGTTTACAATAGCAAACTTTCGACCCTCCTGATTCTTTGGTTCATATCTCGTTCTGACTGACATTGTTATATTTTTCTGGGATGGAAGCGGTTTAATTGAATAGTTACCAGCAATATGTTGGACAAAATCAATCGGTTGCTTATAATCAATAACTGTGTTTATAAGGAAACACTACCTATCAAGCAAAATTGCTTATTTTCATTTTTGAGTCTGATTTTTAGGTCAAGAATATAGACTAGGTTGTGATTTGCTTGCTTTTTCTAACACACGTCATTAGATTTCGTTGCTCGTGTTTAAGCCTTAATTTGGTCCTGCTTAGGTAAGTCTATTGATTAGGAGCATCCACCTGAAACCATCTTCGATATCTTTTCAAGCATAGTGTATCCGATATGTTTTTTATTAACAGATAAAATTTATTTTTGAAAGACGATACGGTGTAATTTGAGAAAGATTTGGTTACTACATATTACAGGTTCAGCGGTCTTGTCTCCTCGGTGGCATTAATGATGTAATCAGGTAAAAATGATTATGATAAAAAAAAAAAATCAAAGCTAGCCGAGTTGTGTGAATTTAGTTCGCAGGAACTCATTTGAGTTAATTAAAAAATTTCGAGTTGTAGTTCTTGTGTATCATATATTCCTGTTCTAAAAAAAGAAAGGGAGAATAAAATAGCTCCCCGCTCAACCAAGAAAAACACGTGTATTTATGTCAGTGTATGTGTCTGAATGTCAAAGGTCATATGATTTGATTATTACTGTTTTATGAGCTGTTGATTTTAATAGTAGTAGTAGTAGTAGTAGTAGTAGTAGTAATAATAATAGATTAGTGTTTACCGAAGTAGTTTGCAGGTAGTGACAGTCGTTAGTTACTATAGTTACATTTAAGCTAGTATTTATTTATTTGTTTATCTTTGTATTATCGCTTCTACTACCAGTGCTGCTGCTGTTACTATGACCAAACCTACGAGATGTGTCTCAACGTGGTCGTTCTACATGCTAGATTTAGCACGATAATCTCTCTCAGATCATATCCTTTCGTCATAAAAAAAACAACAAAAACAAACGGAAGGAATCAATGGGTAAACAAATGCGATGGTCAAGGCTGGAACGTCTTTGGTCATAGGTTTTGCTTGATCAAGGTTAATGGCTAAGCAGCAACCGCTCCGAAAATAACATCGGGTTTGCTCCCTCTGTGAAGTATGGGAATTAATAATGGAGATAACTGTTAATTATTCACTTCAACTTGTGTCATGTTAATTAAAATCTTAATTATTTCTGACAAAGGATTCACTCCGAAATGTCGCTTATGTCTTTTTATTCACCGCACACTGAGCTACCTCAATATTCGTGATAAAATGATAAGAACAATCGCCTTCCATGGTTATTTTTCATCTCGTATTAACTCCTTTCACTACTGGTTTGAACCAACCAGGAAGTTATGTGGTCATTCTATCAGCTGGAAATAGCAGCCAAACTTTCTTCATATCACATCATGTATCTTAAATATAGGACACACTGGATAACATAGTCTTCGATACACTGTGATTGAATAAAAGACAATATGGATGTTGACAGTTCTATATTTAAGAGATGAGGGATTATGTACATTATTTACATTTGACGGATATTTGTCCTCATCTTGTTTGTTGTTAACACAACTTTCGGCTGATATACCCTCCAGCCTTCATCAGGTGTCTTGGGAAAATTTCGAACTTGGGTTCTCATTCCTAAGGTATTTTCGATGTTATTGTTGTTGTTGTTATTATTATTATTAATACTATTCAGGTCACTGCTTGGAATCGAACTCGGAATTTTGGGGTTGGTGGCGTAGTGGTTAAGAGCGCGGGCTACTAACCCCAAAATTCCGAGTTCAATTCCAAACAGTGACCTGAATAATAACAACATCAAAAAATACCTTAAGAATGAGAACCTAAGTTCGAAATTTCCCCAAGACACAAAGCATTGGTCGGCTCTCAGCTATAGAAGACACTTGACCAAGGTGCCGTTTAGTGGGACTGAACCCCAAATTATGTGGTTACAAAGCGAACTGTATTTCATTATTTAAAGTGTGTGTGTTTTTTGTTAGAAGTGGTGTGAGAAATACTTCCCTACCGAACATGCTTTTATTCTGGTTTCAATCATTTGACTGCGGCCATGCGGGAGCACCGCCTTTAGTCGAACAAATATCGACCCCAGGACTTATTCTTTGTAATTCCAGTACTTATTCTATCGGCTCTTTTAGCCGAACCGTTAAGTTATGGAGACGTAAACACGTCAACAACTGTTGTCAAGCAATGTTGGGAGAACACACACACACACACACACACGCGCACCCACACACGACTGGCTTCTTTCAGCTTCCTTCTAACAAATCCACTCGCAAGGCTTTGGCCGGCCCGTGACTATAGTAGAAGACTTGCCCAAAGGTGCCACGCGATGGGAATGAACCTTGAACCATGTGGTTGGGAAGCAATCTTCTTACCACACAGCCACGCCTGCGCATATATACTGTGTATTATCTGCGCTCCTGATTTAATCTTAATTTTTTTTTGTGAAAAAAGTGCGTATTATATACGGAGTTTTATGGTAATTTGTATTTAACAACACAATATTCTCATTATAAACAAATTCCTTTTATTTCAATATATACTGATTACTTCTGAGTTTTGCCAACTGAGTTGAATCAACATCACTGAAGAGGTATAATAATACCGAAACATGTCCGTTGCTGTTTACCATTTGGTCTCTGAAGACAAGATCCACTCCTAACTGAATCATCATTAATCTTCAGATATTTCAATTTGCTGATTTTATTGAAATTATCTCCCTTGTTTTTTTTTTAGCGTAGATTTTTTTTTTGATACACCAAGAGGTAGGTCGAGATATGTAATATAGGAAGTTGTTTATTTAACTCACTATGTTACATATTTGAGACCCTACTATTTTTGTATTTAATAATATACAGGAAGTAGAATGCAGTGAGCTGGCAAAATCGTTGTTAGTGAGGTGGAAAATGCCTAGCAGGATTCTTTGTTCAAATTCCACCAAGGTTGACTTTGCCTTTCATCCTTTTCGAGGTCGATAAAATAAATGCCATTTGAATCTCTGGAGTCGATGTAATCGACTACCCTTAAAACTGCTGGCCTTGTGCCAAAATTTGAAACCATTAAATATATCGGAAGCTTCTCTGCGTTATTGCCCGTTCAACCATATTGTGCAATTAGAAAACGTTGAGAGTGAATTCAGACTAAAATTGGACAACACGCTCTAACGACCGATTTAATACAGTATATTGTTGTTTTACTGGCTTGTTTATAAAATATAATGAATATAAATCCGATATATTTTAGTTCAGTGGTTCTCCACAATTTTTGATCTATGGACATCTTTGATTCCTGTATTATTCAGACGGACCCCTTTCGCCATTATATGTTTTAAAAATCCTATTATATTTTTATAATTAAACATTATTAGGAATTGTATAAATAACATGTTGAAATATTTTGTGTATTGCAGAAGTATAACCAATTTATTGCATATAAAGCTTAATAACAAAATCTTATATGGACCCTGGTTGAGAACCATCGGTCAGTTGTCTTAACTCTGAAAAAAAAAAAGCATATTCTGGAAGAAATATATAACTACTGTGTGTGTGTGTGTGTGTGTGTATGCACCTTATATATTTCATGAGTAACCTACTTTAAGTTTACTTCCTTTATCACACGTCTCAGATGACGTCCAACTTGCTTGTTTGAAATGTGGCTTTCTCTAGACCATTTAAATTTACCTGAAAATATTTAGACATTTTAAAAAATATATGTAATATGTAAGGTATATTAAGGCGAAATGCTCCTAATAGATAAGGTTATCCATCTATCTCTTGTTCGTTGGTTATTAATCAAAATCTTTCCCCGGAGTTTCAGCCCTAATTAAGTAAAGCTATGGTCAATGATATTTCAGGAGAATGTAGAAACTATATTATCTAAAGTGCCATTTCCGTATTTTAAGACAGTAAGGCCGTAGTTGTAAAGAGATAAGGTCGTGATTTCTAACAGATTGCAGCGACCATTTAAAGTAAGGTTTTCTATGAAACAGCGAGTAGGCGAAAAATGCTGTGTAACCACTTTTAATGTTTCTTTCGTTGACGTTTTCACTTCTGCATTCAAACCTCGCTACTCGTCCGTTTAGCTTTAATCCTTCCAGGGTCGATAAAACAACAACTCGTCCCACCTACAAGTGTTAAACCTTATTTATGCCTAAGGGAAAAATCAATATTTACCAGTCCAGTCTAGTTTTCTTAAAGAAAATAAACGTAAATGCAATATCGTTGATAATAATTGCCCCATGGGAAACTGCTCCCATGTATTGATTTATTTTTTTTTTCTTTACGAAAATAAATAAGCTGGGAGATAATAACAGCTGATCGATTCATCTTTAAATATAATATAAATATCAGCGAAATTTAAACTCCAGAGTGGGACAAGAGATGTAATTACCAATTAGTCTTTAGGGACCCTTCAACGGAGGGTACTCTGTTGCAAGCCAAGCGTACTTCGAGCTCGGAATCCAGTGTGGGGGGCAATTCCTTTGTATCTGTCTTTCCTCCCTTCCTCTCATCAATCTTGAATGCCTTGAAAATGGTCAAAGGTGGTACCGTTTATCATCTAAGTTATGTTCCAATCATAACAGTAGCAGACGTGACTGTGTGGTTATCAGGTTTGCTTCCCGACTACATGGTTTCGGGTTCAGTCCCTTTTTCGTGGAATCTTGGGGGCAAGTGTCTTTTACAATAGCCACGGGCCGACCAAGCCTTGTGAGTGGATTTGATAGACGGAAACTGAAAGAAGCCCGTTTGGTATGTATGTGTGCACGTTCGCACGCTCGTATGTGTGGTGCTTTTTCTTTTTCTTATCGTGATAGCTCACGATTGTTGTAAATGGTTGTCATTTATTTCCATTATTGTGCGAAAACATGTCTAGCTATGCGGGAAATATCATTATGCTTGGAAACAGGTAAGGGTAAGAAAATCTGCTTCAACAAAACGTCGTCCGACCTGTGCAAGCATGGAAAAGTGGACGTTAAAACGACCATAATCAGGTTCCTTTGTGGTCGTTTATTTAGTCCCAGGTCACACCTGATTGAGCAGACCAATGATCAAAGGCATTCCAACCATGGCCTTACCCTCTCTTCAGGGCTTTGTACGAATTCATTATCTGTCTTTTCCTTTCTCGAGATGGTAGTGTAACTTGAGTAGGAATTGGTTGCTATTTCTAGCAGTCAAGTGATCATGTAGAGGAGACTCCTTTTTGTTTTGGCGTAGGTAATGGTTAACCCTTGTTTCATCCGTTCAGCTTTCCTTTCGTAAGGCCCTTGGGGGTCCATGTAAGACATTGTTGTTAAAATATGTGTAACAAATTGGTTATACATGTACAATGTACAAAATATTTTTTTAATATTTTTAATAGAATTCCTAATACTTGATTATAAAAATATGATAGGATATTTTAAACATAGATTGGCTATGGGGCGGGGTCCACCCGAGTAAAATGGGTATCAAAGGTGTCCATACGAAAATATAATTGAGAAAAAAATTGGGAATAGGCGCCGGAGTGGCTGTGTGGTAAGTAGCTTACTTACCAACCACATGGTTCCGGGTTCAGTCCAATTGCGTGGCACCTTGGTCAAGTGTCTTCTACTAAAGCCTCGGGCCGACCAAAGCCCTGTGAGTGGATTTGGTAGATGGAAACTGAAAGAAGCCCATTGTATATATGTATATATATATATATATGTATATATATATATATATATATATATATATATATATATATATATATATATATATATATATATATATATGTATATATATATATATATATATATATATATATATATATATATATATGTATATGTGTGTATATGTTTGTGAGTCTGTGTCTGCCCCCCTAACATCGCTTGACAACCGATGCTAGTGTGTTTACGTCCCCGTAATGTAGCGGTTCGGCAAAATAGACCGATAGCGTAAATACTAGGCTTACAAAGAATGAGTTCTGGGGTCGATTTGCTCGACTAGAGACGGTGCTCCAGCATGGCCGCAGTCAAATGACTGAAACAAATAAAAGAATGTGTATCACATACAATGCATCTGTTTTACCTGCGATACGCAAGACAGGTTAAATCTCCTGCTTCTGACGTTGTCCAAAACCATAAGATGACAGGTATCTAGCAACAGGAATCGAGCAAAATTACTCGTCAAAATTATAGTTCTTTCGTTATATACGGCTGTGAATTGCACTAGTTACTATTGTCATGTACGGACCATTGACAATCAAGTATATTTGTCACAGACGCAGTATCTATCACCCATTCCATTTCTAAGTAGGTGATAAATTTGATATTTTTCTCTTGGGCAGGTGGCTGTACTTTTGTCGCAGCATCTACATTCAGCTCTGCAAGTCAGTGAACTACCGTGTTACTTGCTGCAGCTTGGAATGGTGAACTACTATACCACCCAGGTGAACTCGGCTGTTAGTAGTCAGTCAGCCAATTAAATCGCTGAGATTCAATGTCTCAATCAGGTGTATGGCGTAACTGTACTGCAACGTGGTGCCTGGACTGGGCCACTGAGTTAAGTGTCTTTGTCACGGACACAGTACAGAAACGATGACAGAATGCAATCCCGTTTTGATTAAAAAAACCTTTTTAGTCTACTACAAGTATGGTTCTATAGCTAAGAAGCTAACTTTGGGCAAGTGTCTTCTACTATAGCCTCAGGTCAACCAAAGCCTTGTGAGTGAATTTGGTAGATGGAAGCTGTGTAGAAGCCTGTCGTATATGAGTGTGCGCGTGTGTGTCCCGTTCCACTGCTTGAGAACAAGTGTTGGTTTGTTTAGGTCCCCGTAACCTAGTGGTTTGGAGAAAGAGACCGATAGAATAATTACCAAATTGGAAAATAGTATTGGAATCGATTTCGACTAAAACCCTTCGAGTCTGTGCTCCAGCGTGGTAGCTGATGAAGGAAAATGTTCTCTATGTGGCCTGTGTGTTTTCTGTACTCTGGTTATTATTATTTTCTTGTCTACGTTTTGTTTGCAATGTCCTGTACCCAGATATGCACCTATATACACAGATAGACGTAGGTATGCACATACCTGTACGTATATATGCATATACTCATTTATTATTTGTTTTATATATATGTATATATATATATATATATATATATATATATATATATATATATAATCGTCAATCATCGTTATCATCATGGGTTGGACGGTTTGACTGAGGACTGGCAAGCCAGGAGGCTGCACCAGGCTCCAATGTGATCTGGCAAGGTTTCTACAGCTGGATGCCCTTCCTAACGCCAACCACTCCGAGAGTGTAGTGGATGCTTTTTACGTGCCACCGGCAGGGGGTCCAATCAGGCGGCACTGACAACGACCACGCTCGAATGGTGCTTTTTTTACGTGCCACCGGCACGGGAGCCAGTTAGGCGACAACTCACGAGTAAGCACATAAATGCAAAACAAGGTGGGGAAAATAGTACTCGAATACCGAAGGCAGAGTGTGTGTGTGTGTGTGTGTGTGTGTGTGTGTGTTTTACTGTCTGCCTTGAATTGATTTGCATGATAATTGTAAACGAGTGTCACCGTTATGCCAGCAGTGTCCTTCGTTTCCAATCTTTCGTGAAAACACGTCTGGTCGTGGGGAAATATTACCTTACTTGGAAACAGTTGGGGTTGGCGACAGTATGGTAGAGTGGATGTTAAAACGATGACAGAGGACGATGATGTATGTGTGTGTGTGTGTATTTATTAAACTTTGACTTCGAAGTTTACAAAGAAAAGGTTTAAGTTTCATCCAGTTTCTTGTACAAGTTTAATAAACATGTTGGATCTTAAAAACATTGAATAATCTTTCAGTTTAATGTTGGAGTGGCTGTGTGGTAAGTAGCTTGCTTACCAACCACATGTTTCCGGGTTCAGTCCCACTGTGTGGCATCTTGGGCAAGTGTCTTCTACTATAGCCTCGGGCCGACCAAAGCCTTGTGAGTGGATTTGGCAGACGGAAACTGAAAGAAGCCCGTCGTATATATGTATATATATATTTGTGTGTGTGTCTGTGTTTATGTGTCTGTGTTTGTCCCACCACCCTAGCATTGCTTGACAACCGATGCTGGTGTGTTTACGTCCCCGTAACTTAACAGTTCGGCAAAAGAAACCGATAGAATAAGTACTAGGCTTACAAAGAATAAGTCCCCGGGTCGATTTGCTCTACTAAAGGCGGTGCTCCAGCATGGCCGCAGTCAAATGACTGAAACAAGTAAAAAAGTAAAAGATATCTAACTTGACATAAGAACAAAACATCGCGCGCGTGTGTGTGTGTGTGTATACATTATCGTTTATGTATGTATCCATCCCGCCTTCCCTCCCGATCTAATATCGTATTCAAGCCCCTTTAATACCTATGAGATAAACATCATAAATCTTTGAAGATTTATTACTTCTCCATGAATGAAAACCTGCTGACGTAAAGGATGGGTTATTGATAAATCGTTCGCCTTCGATTTCGATGACAGGCATTCAATTGTTCGATGATCGGCTGAACTAGATTAACGTTAGGTTAACGTGTAAGTAGATGAATATCTTCTTCGGACACGTGTGTCCCTTATAACGTATTTCTCTGGTCGAATCAGTGTCAAACAAAATGCACCAAGTCTGTCTGCAACTTTGAATTACAGGGATTAGCCATCTAACGAACTTCCTCTCCGTTTCCGTTAACCCCAGTGGTTCTAAACCAGGGTCCCTATAAGATTATTTTGTTGTTAAAATATATGTACAATAAATTGATTGGTAATTTTTCAGATTAACACCCGCACGATTACCTAACCCTAAACCTAACCCTAATCCTAACCTTAACCCTAACCCTGACCCTAAAACACTAACCCTAATCCTAACCGTAACCGTAACCCCTAACCCTAACCCTAATCCTAACCCTAAAACCTGATCCTAAAACCCTAACCCTAACACCCTTGTGAAAATCGTGCGGGTGTTAATCTGAAAAATTACCAATTGATTATACTTGTACAATATGTAAAATATTTTAAGTTCGTATTTTGTTAAAATACAATTGCTAATATTTCATTATCAAAATATAAGAGGAATTACTTTCTTGGTAAACATCGAATGGCTACAGGGGTTCCACCTAATAAAATAGGAATGGAAGGGTTTTGTATTATGTAGTCCGAGTCGCAATATCTTTTATTTTTTATTTACTTATTTCAGTCATTGGACTGCGGTCATGCTGGAGCACCGAATCGAAGGGTTTAATCGAACAAACCGACTCCATGACTTAATTTTAAAATCTGATACTTATTCTCTCGGTGTCTTTGCCGAAACGCTAAGTTACTGGGGATATAATCAAACCAACGCAGGTTGTCAGGCGGTGGTGAACACACACACACACACATTCTTTTATTTTTTTCCTTGTTTCAGTCTTTGGACTGCGGCCATGCTGGGGCTCCGCTTTGACGGATTTTAGTCGAACAAATCGATCCCAGCACTTTTTTAAGGCCTGGTACTTCTTCTCTCCTTCTCTTTTGCCGAACCGCTGCATTAAGGAGACGTAAACAAACCAACTGCGGTTGTCAAGTGGTGATGGGGACAAGCACACACACATTCAACGGGTTTCCACACGAGTTTCCGTGTACTAAATCTACTCAAAAGTCATTGGTTCGGCCCAAAGCCGTAAGGAGAAGACACTTGCCCAAGGTGCCGCGCATTGGGACTGAACCCAAAACCACGTGGTTGCAAAGTCTGAGTTTCTTAGTCATACAGACATGCCTGCGCCTGTCTGAAAAAAGAAACAAAAGACAAAAACAAAGAAAAAGATTTATTAGCGTAGTCCTAGATGCAGCATGACTGAAAAAAATTAAAAGAAAAATTGTCGTATGAGGTGGTCATGGTTACAACGCCCTTGATCACCACATGTTTGCTTGATTAGCGCTGACAACAACAACAACTATATTTTCAAGCATGTGCCATTTTTTATTTAAGAGTTCTTTACTGGACTGAAAATGCGATCTTGTTCTTTTTTTTTTCACTATTTAGCGTACACGTGGATATCGCGCACATATACAAGCTAGTGGTTGGGTCGGCCTGTACAAATAGATCTCTATCTCGTCCCTGATTAGATGTCTCTATTCTTTGAACACATGTCTAGAAATCTCTATTAGTGTTTGTGTATGTGTGGGAGAGAGAGGGTGGAAGTAAGAAGAAATATCGATAATTTAGAAGAAGAACTCTTTGTAACATACTATGATGATTATGTTAGTGGTGGTGGTGATGGGGAAATTTTGTTTAGCATAACGTTTGTAAGCTAGTTAGCTGATTCCGAGGACTGGGTTTCGATTCTCAGTGAAAACCTGCACAAAACTGCATTATCTCGTTTACAAATATACAAGGCGATGTGATTTGCAGAATCATTAGAGTTTCAGATAAAATGCTTTATGATATCTAATTGCGGTACTTTGCGTTCCGAGTTCAAATCAGTCCGAAGTCAATTTTGGCCTTTCATCCTTCCGAGGTCGATGAAATATAATACAAGTGAAAGCAATAGTGGTCGATTTAATATTCCGATAAAGCATCTGAGATGTGAATGGAGTTGGAGTTATAAAAGAAGACTAAGACTTCATTTATGCTGATAAATGCCTTTGGACAAAACACAAAGCGTCGAAATATATCGAATTTCTTTTCTGCCTCGTAAATCTGAGGCCTTTACTCTCTCAGTCAATGAAATCGATAAATTATGTCCAGACAGAAGGAAGATGTGATGGGTACATGTGTGAGATATTTATTTATTAATTTATCAAATCACATCTAAGCAGCTTAAGTCATTATTATGACACTCGACGGCAACGTAGCAGCAGAGACGAAATTTTAGATCGCTGGATGCCTTTCTACTAGGTGATTCTGTTTAGCCCCAGGCCAGCCCTGATCGGTTTCACCTATCTTTTTAGGGGTATGTCTGAACAACACGATCTATCCCTTTCCTTATTTAAGAGGTTAGGGTGCGAAGTGAGAGAGATTGGGTTATTATTTCTAGCGAGTCGAGCGACTACATAAGGAGTCTCATTCGCCCGTATGCCGTCTAGTTTTTTATTTCTTTTGAGCTCAGGTCAAACGCAGATCAAAATAAACCTGACTTAAGTTTGAGGTCAAATTTTTACCCCCAAATATTGTATGTTTAAGATAACATTATCCATTATGTCTGCACTTTTTTTCAAAGATGGTAGTGTGTGATTTGGCTGTTATTTCTAGCAGGCCATGCGACTGCATTAGTTATACTCTTTCATATGGAGTTCAGATCAAACCATGCTGGACGTTCTCATTCAGTTTAGTTCGCGAATCATCAAACTAAGAACCAGTTATATACTGGGGATGGCAAGAAGAGATAAGATTGATTCAATCGTCAACCACCTCCTCCTTTGGCAACTATGAAAAGCATGCACAAGCCATATGTTGTTGATTGACTTGCTACAAATAACAATAAAATCACCCTTAAATCATCTGTATTCTTGATAACCCCTAAGAAGAAAAAAATACATAGGCGCAGGAGTGGCTGTGTGGTAAGTAGCTTGTTTACCAACCACATAGTTCCGGGTTCAGTCCCACTGCGTGGCACTTTGGGCAAGTGTCTTCTACTATAGCCTTGGGCTGACCAAAGCCTTGTGAGTGGATTTAGTAGACGGAAATTGAAAGAAGCCCGTCGTATATATATATATATATATATATCATCATCATCATCATCATTTAACCTCTGCTTTCCATGCTAGCATGGGTTGGACGATTTGACTGAGGACTGGTGAAACTGGATGGCAACACCAGGCTCCAATCTGATTTGGCAGAGTTTCTACAGCTGGATGCCCTTCCTAACGCCAACCACTCAGAGAGTGTAGTGGGTGCTTTTACGTGTCACCCGCACGAAGGCCAGTCAGGCGGTACTGGCAACGGTCACACTCAAAATGGTGCATTTTATGTGCCACCCGCACAAGAGCCAGTCCAGGGGCACTGGCAACGATCTCGCTCGAAAATCCTACGAAGGCCAGTCAGTAAATATATATATGTTTGTATGTCTGTGTTTGTCCCAACACCATCGCTTGACAACCAATGTGTGTCATGTCCCCGTAATGTGTGGGTCAATAAATTAAGCACCAGTTGCGCACTGAGGTCGATCTAATTGACTCCCCCAAAATTTCAGGCCTTGTGCCTAGAGTAGAAAAGATTATCTTATGGCTTTGATATTTCAATGATGTGATTATTTATTTCTAAAATGCATTGTAGGATAGATATGAAAGGCCAGATCTGGCTTGTTTGAACATAAAACAGGTAGAATATTTTGACTGGATATAACTTATTTGAATGCTAAAGGGTTAACGATGATGATGATATATGCCCTACACTTTATCCTTCAGCGTCTTATTTTATAAGACTATAAGATGTATTTGGGAGTGATTTAGCTGCTGTTTCTAACAGATTGGGTGACCCTATACAGGCTTTCATGTTGGCTTCAAATCAAACATTTTGTTGTTGTTTAGCCCCTAGTGAGCCCTGATCAGGAAGATAGACCTATGATCAAAAGGATTCTAGCTCTGGCCATTGCGTGATGATGGTAGTATGCTTTTATGTTGAAAACATTGATTTTTTTTTTTTATTGAAAATAAAGTTTTTTTTTTATTGATAAATCTTAAGTGAGATTTATAATTCTTCTATTTTGGGTTACTGCAGAATTTGTAGACATTCATATCTATATAAAATGCCATTAGATTTGTCTGTATATTGAATGTGGTTTGGTTTATGCATATATCTGATGAAAGTATGTATGAATGATCATTGTTCAGTTTTATTTCAAGATTTCTTGCCAACAGAGGAAGAGCTGGTTTCTAACCTAAATCAAAGGTTCCTTCATTGGAATGTCAACATCAACAATAGGGTATTTTTGTTTGTTTGTATGTATGTGTACAGATTTGTATGTTTTGTTTTATGTATTCTCATGCTTATAGTTGCATATCTAGACATGTTTATATATATTTAAATGACAAATTTCTGGAAAGTTTTACAGATTTTTACAGTTCCAGTGATGGATTGGATCTGTAGTATGTATGTATGTATGTATGTACACATGTATGTGTGTGTGCATGAATGTGTACATTAGATATTTTGGAGGGAGGAGAGGGAGAAACGAGAATGTGCAGTGCTCATGCATTTCCTATGCTATTGTCAACAAAACGTTGTGTGGTGTAATGGGATTTTTCCTTTGAATAAAATTAGTGCCGTTGTTTGTCAACAACAACTGTCGGCGGTACTGTTATTTATGACATCGTTCGTGTGTTTGTACTGGTTTTAGCTTTAGGGTTTTAGGGTTAAGGTTTGGGTTTTAGAGTTAGGGTTAGGGTTTTAGGGTTATGAGTATTTTTGCCAAATTTGGTGAAAATCTGTTCAATACACTGCCACAAATTTTTCACCAAATATGGCAAAAATACTCATGACCCTAACCCTAACCCTATAAACACTGGGCCTCAAATTTTAGAGGAGAGGTCTATTAGATTACACTGACCCCAGCATTCAACTGGTACTTATTTTGTCAACCCCAGAATGATGTAAGACTAAGTCAATTTTGGCAACATTTGAATTCAGAATGTAAAGAACTGGAACAACTGCTACTAAGCATCCAGTCAGTTTGTTGCCTTTGGTATTAGTACAATTAGCATTAGTATTTGATAATCATTATGTATTTGATAATTTGACATATTTGATAATCATGCATTTGTTTATAAAGCTGGTGTTTAACACTAGATTTAATATCTCCCCTCTTCTTGATTATAACCAAACAACTGTCATTAACATGTATTGATGATCTAATGCCTACCTAGGTCATTTTGGGCATATAGGAATTAAATTGCCCTGTGTATATCTTCATAACTTTTCCGTTTTATATATCAATTGTATGTGATCATATCTGACAGAAATTGAACCATGCATATCTTACTGAGCGGGCAAGCTTACTAACCAGTTTTGCCATTGTGTTTACAATGAATTTGATCCTTATCTTCACATGAATGTATTCCTTATTAGTGATATTTCCTGGTCTGTGTCTTCACATGAGTTTTAGCTCAATTGTTTCAGATTATATTAATCTGTTGGTGATTAAGATTTAATACATTTCTGTTCTGTTGACTTTAACATTTAGTTTATCTTCAGTTTGTCAATTTATGTAAGCTGTTATCTTTTGGTTGTGTCAGTCTTCCGATAATAACTGAATCATTTCTATAATTCTCTCTTTCTCTCTCTCTTGCTCTCTCATTATATATAAAATTAATATATTACATTTCCTTTGCATTTCTTATCTTTGGTGGTTAATATTTATATATTATTATTGTTTACTTGTAGGAACCTATGGATGCCAACATGAAGGTATGGTTACTATGTTTTGTTCTCTAAACGACTGTATGGCTAAGGAGCTCACACCTTGGGCAAAGGTCTTGTGAGTGGATTTGGTAACGGAAACTGTTTGGAAGCCCATGATATATATATGTGTACATATGTATTTGTGTGTATCCTTGTCTAGACATGATGCGATGGTTATAAATGAGTATCAGTGTCATACAAGTGAGGTTGTTCATTTCCAGTCTTCTGTGAAAAAACATGTCTGGCTATGGGGTATTATTACCTTACATGGAGACCGGTGAGGGTTGGTGACAAGAAACTACATCTGGCTCTAGAAAATCTGCCACAAGGCATTCTATCGGTCCATGGAAAAGTGTGCCACTGTCAGAGTGTTGTAGATTCGTTTGGCTGTTGACTTTGACTGAGCTGTGACTGTTGGCTAATTAATGAATGAACAAACTATATATGTAGTTGCTGTCTGTCAAAGAAAAGCAACTAGAAAATGAGATTGTTAATGACAGTCCTATATGTTGTTTGTCGAAATAGTACTTGTTTATAACACTGGGATCTAATAAGTTAAACACCTACTGAGTTTATTGTATCTTTTGCTGGTCAGACTAGTTACTGATAAAAAGATAAATTCTTTAAGTCCTACCAGACTGGAATGGGTTAGTCACTTGCTGACATCATCAGCCCTCAACAGACTTCTCTTTGTGTTATTTAGTTATTTTCACTACTGAGTAGTAATTTGGGTTGGGCTCCTAGGTTGTGGGTTGGTATTTTAGTCTCTGCCAACATTCCTGCTACCAGTCTGATAAAATGAGCCAATTGCATGGACATTTGGTGATGAAATGTATCCATCAATGGGTGATCAGCTGCGTTGATATCAAGGCTGCATGGAAGGGAAGAACATCAGGGAAGAATTAAAACTAGTCTCACAGTTAAAATGACCACTTCGAAGCTCTTTTGTGGCTGTTGTCTATCATCATTCAAATAAAACTGGACTTTTAATATAGCACATCAACCAGTCAGCACTACAATGCTGTGTATAGATGACCTTGACCTTCAGCTTGATATTTCAGATTTTGGCACAAGGCCAGTAAGTTTGACATGGACGGGGTGGTTCGTTTAAGTCAATTACATTGATCCCAGTGCTTGACCAGTACTTATTTTATTGACCCTGAAAAAAGGATGAAAGGCAAAGTCAACCTCAGCAGAATTTGAACTCAGAATGTAAATATCGGAAGAAATGCCACTAAGCTTTTTGCTCGGCATACTAACAATGTTGCCAGCTTGCTGTCTTAACCTTCAGCTTCATATTAGCTGCATTACACATCATTGGTTTAGAGATGCTAGACTGAACGTATGTCCAATGCACTTGGAAATTTAATATAAGTTGATCAATGAAGGATTTGGATGAGGATTGTGTTTGTATGAAATCCTATTTCAAATTGGGAAAATTTTTATGGTGACTTTTCTTCTGTTGGGTGATGGCATGTGGCATAGTGATTATGGTGTTACACTCACTGTCATAAGGTTGTGATTTTGATTCTTGGACCAGGCGATGTGTTGTGTTCTCGAGCAAACCACTTCATTTAATGTTACTTCAGTCCACTCAGCCGTAAAGGAGTGACCCTGCAACAACTGGGAAGTTAACTCTGTGATAGACTGGCATCCCATTCAGTGTGGTGGATTGTAATCTCAATCACTTACACTCTTTGTAAACTTGGATAAGCTCAAGCCTTAAGAGTTCTAAGTTCATGACAGACCCAAGTCTTAAGTCTTTCTTCTGTTGCCACAGGTCTATGGAAGTGGTTGTTTGAATCTTACACAATGTCACAAGCAGTGCCAGTCTTTCAAAATCAGAACATCTCCCTAATATGACCCCAAATTTGGACAACTTCCCTCAATAATGAGCAATGATTCTATTGTGAATATGTTTGTGTTGATCCTTGAAAATTGTCCCTTACTCTCAGTGAAGTTGCTGAAGAAGTAGGCATCTGTAAAAGTTCATGCTACATAATTTCAAAAGTAAAATTGAAGTTGCATCACGTACTTTCAAAATTTGTGAAGGAAAAGAGTTCAAAGTCACAATCAGTCAGGAGATCTGTTTAGCTGAATACTGATGGAAACTTTCTGAAAAAATGTCATAACAAATGATGGAACATGTTGTGACTGCAACATCAAAACAAAAAAGCAGTCTTCACAATGGGTTTAATAATCATTGCTTCAGCCAAAAAAAAAAGCACGTCAGAGTTGTTCAGATGTGAAGATGATGTTGACTGCATTTTTTTTGATGGCTGGGCATTGTTCATCATGAGTTTGTTTCATGTGACCAGGTGATCAATTTGGATGTTCTGAATTATTTGAGAGAGGCACTGCAAAGAAAGGGGCCAGAAGTGTTGGCTGACAAAACCTTGATGCTGTCATGACATTGTAGTTGCTCATGTGGTCCCTCCAGATTTTTCTCTGCTCCTCAAGTTGAAACCAGCCTGAAAGGTTGCTAATTTTAAATGGCATAAAAGATTAGGGAAATTTGCAATGATAACCATGCGATATGCATCTACTAATATTGGAGACCAAATTGTGCAAGAAGTTAAGTGAGTGATTAGAATCCTTATTGAATAAGCAGTAAGATGATATATGAAATACTTTGAAATGAATGGAAAGTTTCATGGAGATACTTAATTGATTCTCTAATCTAGGTGACCTAATTAGCTGTGGAGGTGGTTGCTCCAAAAGCATAACAGAGTGACCAGGTGTGTTTGTCAAGTAGAGGGCAATGGAGATCAGGTACTGTTTCACCAATGAACTTAAGAGAAAAAGAAGAGCAGATCTTGAGAGAAAGGAGGGACTTGTAGGTAGGAGGTGTATCATTGAAGTAGTCTGAGAATGAGACTGTTACCATGGTGTTACAGAATCTAGTTGCCAAGGGACTTGACACTTTATGGATGCAAAGTGGTGTTGGGGTGGGAGCATGGTTTGTTAGTTAAAAATGCATGTTTTTGGTTTCTCATTTAAGCATTTTGCATTTTCTGAATCTTTTGTAATAATGATTCATGAATATATTAATAAGTAAATAGTAAAATGAATTATATTAGTTTCACCAAATCTGGTCTGCCTTTGAAAGGATATGTGTGTGTGTGTGTGTGTATACACACATATCTATGTATATATGTATGCATGTATATGTGTATACATATGTACATGTGTATGTGCGTGTGTGTATATGTATATATATATATATATATATATATATATAAACACACACACACACACACAGAGCCTAGTAAGTATAGAGTTATATTTATGAAAATAGCAGACAGAATGTTTGCAGGTGTGCAAATAGGACTGGTGAAGCTAGAATTAAATAATTAAAATTGCATGAAGCAGCTTTGAATAGAAATGATTGTAGTTGGACATGATAAGACCTATCACTGCAGGAATAGTCACAGAAAAAAAAATTCTTCACCTAAACTTGTGTAAAAACACATTTCATTTTCGGCTGTGAGTGATGTTATTACATTGTAAGACACATGAGATTTTGCATGATTCCTCTTCAATTAACTAATTGAAGTGGACCTTGGTTAGAGAGGGTGTGTCATTGATGAGGTTGCAAATATTAATGAAAGAACTTTGACAAACCTAGCTGATTGATTCATTGATTGATTGTCCAGATGATTAATCAAGTAATCGAATAGTTAATTAGTTGAATGGTTTATCAATTGACTAATAATAATAAATAAAAGAAGTGAAATACAACCAGTGGGTGTGTTCATTATTGGCCTAATGACCTTCTCAAAATATAACAAAACTAATTAAAGCCATACTTCTGAGGTCGTTTCTTATATTGTAAGTGATATTTCATGGTTCATTGGCTTTTTATATGATGATTTTTGTTTAGCCAAGGAATGGAAAGTTCTTGTTGGATTATGGTGACTGATGTTGCTTCTTGAAATTGTGTGTGAAAGTAATGACAGACTTTTGTTTGTTTTGTGCATGTGTGTTATAGTATTATAAACCTTTGGTTGTGTCTGCATGTTTTGTGGCTAGAGGTTGTGTTTTTATCTTTTGTATTGAGCATATTCATGTGTGTAAGTTATGGTTGAATAGTTTTAATCAGGATTGAGGGTGGAGAGTTTAGCATGGCTTATTTAGGTTGTTTGTTAAACTAATTATGGATTTTTATATGCTTATTTTGTGATATTGGAATTATGGTTTTGAGGTGTTTCTATTTGTGTGTATGTATGTGAATGTATGATACAAGTACACACATGATGTATGTGTATGTTTACATGTATACATACCTAGTTACATACATATGTACATACATAGATATATACACATGTATAAATATGCATCATGATCAACAATGTTTTTATATCCATTTTTTCATGCTGGTATGGGTTAGACAAAACTTACTTGTTGAGAAAGATTTTCTATAGTTGGATGTTCCTTTTATCACAAACACTTATATTTTCCAAGTAAAGTGTTTTCAATCCATCAGTCTTGACATTTCAAAAATACTGAATGCATTGAAACTATACAATTTCTGCTTACTGGAGAATGGATACAAGGACACTGTTTTAAGTCAGGCAGTATTAATGGTGATATATGCAAATGACACTGAAACATGCTAGAACTACTCCTACAGAAAGCCCAACAAGGAAACTATATCCATAGAAACTTCAACCATCCTTCAACTGTATTTAGCAACCTAGTTACATGTATTAGCAAAAGAATCTCTAACCTGTTGGTGGACAGAGAGAAATTTTCAGCAGGCTATATTCTATTAGAAGAAGGCACTAGCAAGGAGTGGATTTACTGGTAAGTTAGTGAATATAGAGTATCCCACTCTCCACCACAAACCCAAAGAGATTTAGAAAATTAAAGATTGTTTGGTTTAATCCTCCATTCAATCTAGATGTTTCCATTACAGTAGCTGGAAGCTACTTAGTGGTGATTAGACAGCATTTTCTAAGGACCCAGAGATATCATAAACTCTTTAACTCTCATGTGTTAATGTTAGACAGTTTTACTTACAACATTGTACTTTACAACAGAGACAAATATGCAACTACACAGTCTTCACCCGACAACCAAACTTGTAACCTTAGAAATCTCATCAACTGCCTACAGTGAAGATCTTGCTTTTCTCACACCATTTAATAGCATTACATGACAAAACATGGGTATAACAGCTATTGATTTCAAGGCAAGGTTTACACTATATATGCATGTCTTCAGATGTAAGGACTGGGGAAAGCTTCACCTTCGTATATTGCTTCATCTGGAAACTGAAGAGTGAAAAGAAAACCAACTTCCTCAATATTATGTGGAACATCCTTGACAGAATCCCTCCTTACTCAAAGATTATAATTGCCAACACAGGTGCTGTGAGAAATTACATATACTCAAACACCCTGCAGTATCCATCAACAGAAAAACTGATCTATCCTATTGTTGTCACTGTATATATACCCTGTCAATGAATTTTGTACCGTCTACTCTGATAGCCCAGAAATACCATCCTAGCTCTAGATGACACACACACTATTGCAAGATATATTATCGCTGTTGCCTACCATGCAATTATCTCCCATTCATTATGATATCACAGTGGCCTACTATCAAAAGCCTATTTTTGTACCACACAGTTATACTTGACAGATAAACTAATATGTAACCCAACACCTCTAAATCTGTCATCTCTCCACTTAGTAAATGCAACCACTCAAATATCATTCCCCCAGAATGCTGACTAATTGAGGCCGACCACATGGAGCATATAATGAAAGAATTGCTGTCACAAGCTAGCTAAAGTATCTGCAAGACCTGAACTGATCAAGGAAGGCCTAAATATTCTCAATGAGAACTTGTGTTAAAATTCCTTTAACCCTTTCGTTACCAACCCGGCTGAAACCGGCTCTGGTTCTGTAGTACAAATGTCTTATTTTCATAAGTTTTGAATTAAAATCTTCCACCAAATCTTAGTCACAATTTATGTTCCTAACACTAGCTTAATGATAACTAAGTTATTTTATTAAATTCTTTGTTATATTTAAAATAATTGAAAGAAACACGGAGCATCTCAAAATAAATGCAGTAAGGAAAAGGTTAAAATTCCCTCTGCTTTGACTCCATAGGTCTGAGTATATTGATATGTTCTCTGCTCACCAAACTTTAAGTAATGAAGAGCTAAATGCATTGAGTGTTACTCTCTTTATTTGTTCAACAAATATACCCCCACCATATAAACCACATATTTTTTCCTTTCCCTTCTACATGTCTCTTCTGTATAAATATATGTGTATATATTCTTTTATAAGTTTCAACACGAAGGCTGTGGCCATGCTGATGAAGCTGAGATTTTGTTTCACTGCTTAAGTTTCAGTTGCAATAAAAAAAGAAAATTATATCCTTTACAACACGTATTGAACACTTCTCTTTCATTTGTTCAGCACCCCCCCCCCCCCACGTAAATGTATACATTAGAAGTTGGAGGCTGCTCTTTGAAATACGGCAAAACATAATTAGTGTATAGGCATACATACATACATACATACTTTTATATGTTTCAGTCATTTGACTGTGGCCCTGCTGGAGCAGTGCCTTTAGTCAAGTAAATCGAGCCCAGGACTTATTCTTTGTAAGCCTAGTGCTTATTCTATTGGTCTTTTTTGTTGAACCACTAAGTTATGACTGAAACAAAAGAATAAAAGAATATATATATATATATATATATATATATATATATATATATGTATGTATGTATGTATGTATATATATTATATATATGTATGTATGTATAAAAATCCACTAATTCATGTATATATATATATATATATGTGTGTGAGTGTGTGTGTTTATGTGTATATAATTAATCCTCTTTTGCAATATTCTAAAGCACATGGTCACCCTTTTCTTTAATGTGCATGTCAGTCATTGTTGTTTTTGAGTTCATGAATGATTTCCCTCTTTTTTGACTAGTGTTGGATTTGGATATAGAGTATGGTATTCTATACAGTATATATGTGATGTTGGGCAGATTCTAGAATATTGCTTTGAATAGATTCTGTAATATTATTTTCAGGTAAAGTATTTCACATCCTTTAAACCTTTTAAAACTGATGTTGGTCCCTAATCAGTATCCTGGAGAAGGGTTATTGTGTGGAGCATATTAATTTGTGACATGTTCTTGGTAAGTAAGTGTTAGTGTGGCCGAGTGAATAGTTAGTGTTTTGTGAAAGTGGGAGTGACAAACACACACATATTCACGCATATATATTAGCAATACAGCTGCACTTATGCATAACCCATGCACATACCCATGTAATATCACATTTGATGGCATAAAAGGTGCATGGATGTATTAGATGCACCCTAGTTTCAGCAGCACATATTGAGGAAATAAAGTTTTTTTGTGCATTGAAGCATGTAATATTTAAAGCAATCCAGCAGTGCATTACAAATCATTGCAGTACAAATAATAATACTTATGTTTATGTAAATATTATTATTACGGAGTCAGACAAGGTAGAAGAGACTGTCTGGATTAAAATTAACCTCTGGGAGTGAGTGTCAGGGACAAAATTAGCTTAGGGGAGGTCCAACTCTGTATATAGGACCCAGGATGATTGTTTTGAGACATGTTTTGGGGAAAAAAGTGCTTCTTATATGCCTTCAAATATGGTAAATTATTCACTATTTGGATCCATAAAGATCTATATATTAATTAATATTGAAATACTGTACTTCTCAAGTTTTCACTCTTATAATGATATTTTTTGATTATTATTGTTTTCTTTTTCTTTTTTTTCAGATGTCTTGGCACTTTGGTTGGAGGAATGGAGAATACAAGTTCCCAGCAAATTTTTTGCCCCATTAATACATTAACAATAGCAATCCAGCCCTCTGCTAGTATGCCGAGCAACCCACAACCCAATATGCTGCAGTCGACGCAGACATATACAACAATGCGTCAGGCAACAGTACCCACTGAACAGATTTTTAATTCTCAAGGCCAGTCTTCTGCTACAAGAACTAATAGTCGTGCCAGTAATGGGTTTGAGCTGTCTCGTTTACCAGGAACTTATGCTAATGGTATCAATGTAGGTTCTGCTGCCAATTTTACAACTTCAGATGTTAACCAAATTGTTACATCTGGGAAACAGTCATATATAACAACAGGGCTACCAAATATCACCAGTCTGAGTGATCCAATCCACTTTCTTCCTTCAACATCTCTAAATACCTGTGCCCCAGGATCCTTCATTGAGAAGATTGAGCGTTTACCAAGCTTTAGCACAATTGTTGCCTCAGCAGCTTCCACAAACCCTATGATAGGTTTACAATGCCAGTTCCCCAATGTTGCACAATCTTCAATTGAACAGCTAACATCAACATCCTCCACATCATTACCTGTCCAGACCAATAACACCAATGCCACCATGCTGACAACTACCAACATTCCTGTTTCCAGCACACCATCACAAGTTGACAGCTTCCAGTCTGTTTCACCTAATTTTACAAACTACTATGCTGGCCGTAACACACAGCAGCAGCAGCTACACCATCAAACTGTGATTCAGCATCTTCCTGCTGGAACATCAAAGGTGATCACTTCACAGGGGGCTGTCACAGACGGGTCGGTCTCTCAGCTGTCATGTTCACCTTCTTTGTCAACAAGCCCTGCTCAGTCTCCGATATCAATTTCATCCCCTTATCCAAATAACACGAAATCTAGATCCTCTTCTTCTGTTGTCTCTTTGTCTGTTTGCATGGGTGGTCAGATGAGCTCAAATGTTACCAATGAAGACTGTCTTACAAAGGCATCTAAAATATCTCATGGTAAGATAACTATGGAACACCCAGATAATTCTGTTAGCAAGAACAAAGTCTTGAAGTCTGATAAGCTAGGTGAAATCTGTGAGCAAAATATTTCTAAGTTAAAATGTAAATTCTCTCAGCCGTCTTTACAACAGCAGTCTACGCTGTCTTCAAATGCTGTTCACCAAATATCTGCTGGTAACCTCAACAAAATGATAGAAAAGACTTGCAAACAAACTCAGAAGATTGCTATATCTGACCAGGTTTCGAAACCTTGCACAAGAAACTCAGTTAAAAATAGTGCAGCCAAGAAAGAAATTGTCATTGTTGCTCCATCTCAGCTGACCATGGTGGCAAAGCCAGATGCTGCTCCACTTTATGTGGACGCCACTGGTCAAGCACCTGTGATGGCTAACCAAACCAACAGTAATGAAAAGTCTAAGGGAGTTCAGTTTTTTGTTATGGGTGCATTGGAAGGAAAAGCGACTTGTATGGATAACTTTCCATATCATGACACTCCTCCGGAAATGGAATCTGCAATTGCTGATCTTCCGCTCACGTTTGACAGGCAGCCGACTGTTGATGGTATTTTGATGAAATCCCATGCAATGCCAATTTCTTTTGATCTTTTGAGTAAGGAACATCTTGAGTTTGTGTCATGTGACAGTGAGAAGGTGAAGCAAGAACCAGCAGACAAGAGAGTGGATGATACTCAGAGCCAGCCTGCAGACTTTCAGCTTTTACTTCAGCAGCAGCAGCAGCAACAACAACAACAGCAACAACAACAGCAGCAACAACAACAGCAGCAACAACAACAGCAGCAACAACAACAGCAGCAACAACAACAGCAGCAACAACAACAGCAACAACAACAACAGCAACAACAACAACAACAGCAACAACAACAACAACAACAACAACAATTAACTCTGCAGCAATCTGTACAACAGATTCAAACTGTGCAACAACCTCAGCAGGTTTCCATACAACAACCAACACAACAAACACTTCAGCAGTTTCAGTCATTTACACCTGAACAATTTCAAGGGGCACAATTCCGACAGTTACAGCCCCAACAGACTGATTTTCAACAACTGCAAGCCTCTGGCCAACAGCAGCAACAGCAGCAGCCACCACAACAACAACAACAACAACAACAGGTGGTAGCCCAGCCCCAGCCTCAGTTGCAATTAAACATGTTAATATTTGCAGATGCACAAACACAAATACAACAGCAACAAGATAATTTAGCACAGTTTACACAGCAAGTGCAGCAAGCATCTCAGCAATTGCAACAGCAGCAACAACAACAGCAGCAACAGCAGCAGCAGCAGCAACAGCAACCGCAGCCACAATCTCATATAGTACCGCAGCAGATTCATCAACAGATTCAACCATCTCCTGGTCAACAACAGCCCCAAGTTGCTAGTACAGTTGTCACTGTGCAGCAACCCCTTCTCTCCCCTTGTCCCCAAATTAACCCAGTACTTCCCCTTGAAACATCAGCTAATGCCCGTAAAAGCCCTCGTCAAAAACAGGCAATGAATTTCATGGAGTCTGCGGCAAAAGCAGTCGTCACAACCACAGTTGTTGACAGCGCCACCTTTGTGACTGTTTCAATCCGGAATAATCGCAAGGTGCCACTGGCAGCCCAAGCTAAAACTAATACCACAAATAGCAACCTTGCATCTGGAGGTCTGCCATCCGTGTCTCAATGGTCAGGAGAGACGACGTCTGCTTCAGTGAAGCGAAAACATTCTGACTGCAGTGATATTGCTGAGTCTGAAGGCAGCGATGTAGATAGTGGTGAGGACAAAAGAGATGATGGTGGGGACTTATCCCTCGAGGATAACCAGGAGTCCAATTTGTACACGCTTAAACCTCCATCTGTTCTACCCAACCTTAGCAATCTTGGCTCCCCAGCACCTCCAGCCACTCCTGCTGCACTATCAGTGGAAAACATTGAAACTAAGGACATCAAAGAAGAATTAGATCGGACAGAAGTGGAGATTCGCATCGATGATTCTCAGTGTGTTCTCCATGGTGAGCAAAAGCGATGGCAGTGCTGTCATTGTCCAAAATCCTACACTACAAAACATAACTTGGTGACCCATATTCTTGACCATCAGGGTATTAAACCCCACTTATGTATGATCTGTCATAAGTATTTCAAGCAGTTGAGCCATCTAAATACACATATGCTGACCCATGAGAACATCAAACCTCATGTATGTCAGATATGTAAGAAAGGTTTCACACAGATTTCTCATCTGAAACGGCATCAAGCTGTGCACTTGGACAGTAAACCTCACTTGTGTGATAAATGTAATCGCGGCTTTGCTTACCCAAGTGAGCTACGAGTGCACAAAGAGAAACATGATCTTGGTCGGGACAAATGTCACGACTGTGGGGAGGACTTTTCTAGTCAGCGACTTCTTCGACAACATCAGGTGAAGCATGAGCACCGGGACGACTTAACTTGTAAAATATGCACAAAAATATTCCGATATCCAAGTCAATTAAAGGATCATATGATTACTCATTCTGGTACACGACCTCATATTTGCCCTGAATGTGGAATGGATTTCATGAAGGTAAGATTTCAATTTGGGTTGTTTTATTGCTTTACTTCTGTAGCTTAAAACGTGTAATTCCTCGATCATATAATGGCTTAGTGTTGCTGGCAGAAGGAATCATTTTTGTTTTCATTTTACATGTTACTACTGTTGTTTCTTTCTTTCCTGTATAACTGATATATTAATCACATCCAGTCACAAAAAAATCTACACCAGTTTCATCTGGCATGATTGATATATGGTTATGTTCTAGTTTTGTCTGTTAATCTTCCTATCACATGCTTTCTTTCCATACATTCTAGGTAGAAAAAACATGCCAGTTACATAATATTCGTAGTGTTTTTACAGCAGTTTTCTATAGTTCCCATGGTCTCTGTACAAGTAGGTGAACTTCTCCCGTAAGTGATATAGCGAGTGTGGCATATATATTTTACCCATTGTTCATTTTATCATAAATTAAAAGGTTTTAGGTTTTGGTTAATGAAAGTTTACAGATTTATTGTTATATTTATTGACAATATTTTGCATATATTTGCAATTGAGCAAAGTGTCTTCTACTTCAACTTTGGGCTAACCAAAGCTTTGTGAGTGGATTTAGTAAACGGAAACTAAAAGAAGCCCTTAGTATATATATGTGTGTGTGTTTGTCCCCCACCACCGCTTCACAACTGATGTTGGTGTGTTTACATCCCTGTAACTTAGTGGTTTGGCAAAAAGACTCATAGAATAAGTACCAGGCTTAAAAAAAATTTAGTACTGGTGTCAATTCATTTGACAAAAAAGATTCTTCAAGGTGGTACTCCAGCATGGCCACAGTCTAATGACCAAAACAAGTAAAAGAGAAAAGATAAAAAGATAATTCAAAATAGCCCCCTTTCAAATACCAACCATTCAACTATGAAATAAAGGAGCTGCCTACTTTCTGTTACGTTGACTGTAGCAAGAAAGATAAATATGGCAGGCCATATAGACATGGAAACATGTTGCAGTGTTTGCTTGCTTGAAGATGTATAGTTATAGGGATGGTGGATGGTGTTTCTTGTCATTACAACTAAAATACAATCACTAAATAGTTGCTGATACAAGGCATGTTCTTAAAGCTTATTAGCGAGCCTCCGAGTTGAGTAAGTGAAAGCTATTTATTCATAACAATCTGATAAAAGACAAGTTCATATTTTTTCTGCTTGTGGTTTTTTTTTTCTTATGTCTTAGAAGAAACAGTAAATCTTAAGTATGACATTTTGCATTGGTTAATGTAAGATGTCACTTTTGACATTTGCAAAGAATAAGAGACTTTTCCAAGTTTGTTTTGTTTTCATTATTGATATGCTGTATTTATATTAGAAATATCTGCTAGACACTAATAAACTAGTTGTCCTTCATATATGAATAGGTTGTCTTTAGATATTAATAGGTTTGAAGCAGTAGGTATTGTGAAAACTTATCTCACTTTCAGTCAGTTGCTGTAAATGTTTATCTATAAAGGATAACATTTTCCAGGTTGCTAGAATACCAACATCGTCGAGACATAGATTCTTAATATACCATAGTATTTAAACTGAATTGCTTGGTAACTGCAATGTGAATGATGTTATTTAAATCTTCAAGTAGTGGAATTAGTATGAAGGTTAGGAGGAATAGAGTTAAGTCTCAGCTAGTTTAATCCATGCATTATACATATTTGATGTATGGTTGTTGTTGTTGTTGAGCTCTCAAGATTCTTATTGAGCAAAAAACCATGATCAAATCCTCAAAGGCATTCCAGCAATCACTGCTCTGTCCCCTTTTCCCCAGCCCCTCTCAGTGTTAATTTGTTTAGAACCACACCGTCCAATGTGTTTTACTATATTACCAAACAACAGGGGTTAATTTGATGAGGTTTTGGCCTGTTATTTCTAGTAGGTTGATCCAACTGTATAGAGGAGTCTTTATCTAGATCTAATGACATGAAATTTTGGCTCATTTGTTTTCTACAAATTCATGATTGAAGTTGAGATTTATTTAGTAGACGTCTCATACTTTCTGCCAACCTTAGAAGTAAAAAGAAAAAAGAAAAAACATTCCCCTTTTATGTTGTGACTTCAATAGCAGCACTCAATATTTTCTGCAACAATAAAGAACTGGTATTTTCATTTTGCATATTACTTTCATATATTAAAGTTTAAATAATAAATCTTTTGCAATCACAGTTTCCATTATTGATATTGATCACAGATGATTATTGGTTAACATTAAACTATTTTTAAGCTGAACTTTGAAAGCAGTATGTTCTTGTTTTTGTGGAAGATTGGAAATGAAGGATATTGTTTGTATGACAGTGACGCTTGTTTACAGCAGTCACGCAATGTCAAGACAAGGAGACACCAACTCTCACATGCATACATACGTACATGCATATATACACACGTACATGCACATACACACACATGCACACACGTACACACACACATGCACACACACACACTCTCTCTCTCTCACACACACACACACTCCTTTTATTTTCTGTCAGCCAAATCCACTCGCAAGGCTTTTGTTGGCTTGGGACATTTGTAGAGGACATTTGCCCTTGATTCTAAGTGGGATTGAACCTAGAACGAAGTGGTTGGCAAACAAAGCTTCTTAACTACACAACCAACCACGGATAAATAAACTCAACTGAAATGATTTGAATGTTGATTAAGTGATGTTGTTAGAGGCAACATTACAATTTCATAATATTTCTTCTGACATTCATTAAAAATAAAATAACTTAATGATTACTATTGACCACAAATATTGTTTTATTGATTTCTCTGTATCTGTATTCCTACCATCAAATATGATTTTCAATGGAAAAGTTGTTTTGGTATTGATATCTCTTATACTGATTTGTAATACTATCATTGCTTTCGCAAACACCATTATAAGTTTTATACAAGGTATTTTCTGATAAGGGTGCAGACAAGACTGTGTGTTAAGAGGCATGTGGTTTTGGGTTCGAACCTACTGTGTGGCACCTTAGGCAAGTGTCTTCAACCAATTGCCTTGTGAGGGAACATCATCGTCATCATCATCATCGTTTAATGTCTGCCTTCCATGCTGGCATGGGTAGGATGGTTTGACTGAGGACTGGCAAGTTGGGAGGCTGCTCCAGGCTCCAATCTCATCTGGAAAGGTTTCTACAGCTGGATGCCCTTCCTAACACCAACCACTTCGAGAGTGTAGTGGGTGCTTTTTATGCGCTACCAGCATGGGAGCCAGTCAGGTGGCACTTGCATCGACCATGCTCAAGTGGCGCTTTTTTACAGGCCACTGGCACTAGAGCTAGTCAAGCGGCACTGGCATCGACTACTCTCGAATGGTGCTTTTTTACATGCTACAGGCACAACAGCTAGTCAAGCATCACTGGCATCAACCATGCTTGAATGGTGCTTTTTACATGCCACCGGTACAGGACATACATGGAAATTGTATGGAAGCCCATCATATATATGCATGTGTGTGTGTGTGTGTGTGTGTGTGTGTGTGTGTGTGTGTGTGTGTGTGTGTGTGTGTGTGTGTGTGTGTGTGTGTGTTTGTGTGTGTATTGTGTTGCTCTCCCCATCACTTAACCGGTATTAGTTGATGATGGTTGTGGTGGCAACGGCCACCACAACCATCATCAACATCTGTCTTCTATGCTGGCATAGGTTGGACAGTTTGACAAGATCTGATGGGCCCAAAGACTGCATCAACCTCCAATATCTGCTTTGGCATGGTTTTTATGGTTGGACACCCTTCCTAATGCTAACCATTTCACAGAGGTAACAGGGTGATTTTCTTGTGACACCAGCACTAGCGAGGTTTCCATGCAGCTTGCAAGACTATGAACCCCAGGAGGAGTAACTTTATGCTAGGAGATAAAAAGTAGCGAGGGATAAAGTAATAGAGTAAAGAGTGTATTTGGATAGTCATTGAGATTTACTAATTCAGAGAGTGTGTCAATGAAAGATTGCTTTAGTTGCTATATTTCTCTTTGAAATATATCATGCATTCATAAATTCTTATCTCTCTTTGATTGTGAAACTCCTATTCATTATTTGATTGCCTCCAATCGGATACTTGTAATTCTTTGTTGGTAACACTCTGTCAGACATCAATAAATTAATGTTCAGAATCAGGTAGACAAGGAAAAAAAAAGCCAGTTATTGCTATGCGACACGTTAATGGTTCAATAACGATCAGGTGATATTATTGAAAAATTCTATTAATGATATTTAAATGTTTTCATATTTATGTCTCTGCTGTTAATTCTTACTGCCATCATATTAAAACAGTAGATACTGTCATAGCTTTTCCTTCCAAAATATTGGAAATTTTTTTTATTGATCTCTGAATGTCTAGCTTGTTTGCTTGCTTGTTTGTTTTATGTTTGTTTTTGCATAGTAGCATGGGTTAGATGAATACATATTATTGCGGTGCGGTTGTAGGTGCAGGTGTGACTGTGTGGTTAAGAAGTTTACTTTTCAACCATGTGGTCTCAGGTTCAGTCCAACTGCACAGCACCTTGGACAAGCAAGTGTCTTCTGTTATAGCTCCAGGCCAGTCAAAGCCTTGTGAGTGGATTTGTTAGATGGAAACTGAAAGAGACTCACTCTGTGTGTGTGTGTGTGTGTGTGTGTGTGTGTGTGTGTGTGTGTGTGTAGCTTTAGGTATGTGTGTGTTCCTTCTTTTTGACCAAGTTTCACAACCAGATGGACATCAACCAGGTGTCCCCTTTGCAGCATGAATTGGGTACATTTTATTGAGCCACCTTAACTAGAGATATTATCTGTGACCGGATTGAAACATGCTCTGTACCCCATGTCACTTCTAATTTAGGGGTTACTATGCTCCTAGATGAATTGCCTGTGATGCAGCTTGCAATGGTTACATCTCTGTACTTTTCATTTTCATCACATCAAGTAAACTGCCCCTCTGGTGTAGTTTTTTGACTGCACACTGTGCGCATTATTCCAGTTCACTTTGTGCATTGTTCCAGGGTTGGTTCATTGTAGAGTTGTTCAACAGGACAAAATGCTTGGTGGAATTTCTTTTGGCTCTTTATGTTCTGAGTTCAAATGTTATCAGAATTGATTTTGATTTTCATCCTTTTGGAGTCAATAGAACAAATATCAGCTAAGCACTGGGGTCATTGACTTCTCTCTCTCTTCAAAATGGCTGGCCTTGTACCAAAATTAGAAAGAAATACTTCTTCAGCTTACTAATGTCTGAAATCTCAGAGCTAATCGATGGTTATTGTCTGATATTGGCTTTTTTTATGTTTGTAGTTGAAACTTTTGAGTTGCCTGAGCAAACAGAAAATATGTAAAGCAAAATGATGAATCATAATCACAACTGCTGTATCCCACTGTTTGTCAATTTCCTTTGCTGTATTTTTTAATGTTAAAAATGTATTATTATTGAATATAATCAATAAAACACAATCTCCATCAGTTGATCCAATCTCATCGACTGGTTAACTAACTATATCTAGCACACGCAGCCATGTCTCAGCCTGTGTGAATGATTATTTTAAACAATATTATTGTTAGATTACATTTAGTAACTGCTTTTGTTAGGTTGCAGTGAGTATTACTAATGTCTTTCTACATAAGATATATTAATATTCAGAGGCTATGTGGTAAGAAGTTTGCTTCTCAATCAAATTGTTTTGGGTTCAGTCCTACTGTGTAGCACAATGGGCAAATCTCTTTTACTATTGCTCCAGACTGACCAAAGGCCTTATGAGTGGATTTGGAAGATAGAAACTGAAAGAAACTTGTCCTTTTATTTATATATGACAAGGTGGTGTTCTAGCATGACCGTAGTCCAACGACTGGATCTAGTAAAGGAGTAAAGGGATAAATATGTGTGTGTGTGTGTGTATGTGAAGGTGTGTGGCTTAGTGTTTAGGGGTGTTGCCCTTGTGATTGTAAGATTGTGGTTTTGATTCCTGGACCAGGTGACGCGTTGTGTGTTCTTGAGCAAAACACTTCATTTCAGGTTGCTCCAGCTAGCAAAAATAAGTATTCCTGTGATAGTCTGTTGTTTGATTCCATCCAGAATGGGAATATATATAATCTACCTCAACAAATTCTCAATGAGCATTAAAACAATAGTGGTGGTCGTGATGATGATGATGAGGAGGAGGAGGAGGAGGAGGAGACTGGGATATAATAGCTTCATAGCTTTTTTTTGTATTCTCTGATCACTGCTTTTGGTAATAACTTTGTTTTTGGCAAAATCACTTGACATGCACTTGAGACAGTCTGGAACACGAATAAGTTGTGTAAGATTATAATAATAACTCCAGGGTATTATTACCGGCATAATGCCTCTCCCAAGGTTTAATTGTATATATATATATATATGTATATGTATGCCACAGAATTTGGGAAACCGCCCTTACTCCCTCCTTGTCCTTCTCACTCCCTCCTTGTCCCTCTCACTCCCTCTTTGTCCTTCACACTCCCTAACCCTAACCTTTGGCTCAAGAAGGATCTCTGATCCTTTTCAATATCCATCCATCCATCCATCCATCCACACATACATACATTCATATATTAATATTTGCTTTTATGTTCAGTTCTAATAAAAACTATTTTACACTAATCTGACAGGTAACTCTATACTTTTGTAGAGTACAAATATATTATTCTTGTTTAAGAATAATAGAGAAATGTATATATGTGTGTGTATGTGTGTGTGTGTGTGTGTTTGTGTTACTGTCTTCATGACATTGCACATGGTAGTTGTAAATGAGTGTCACTGCCATGCAAGCGGTGTCCTTTGTATTCCATCTCCTGCGGAAAAACATGTCTGGTGATGGGGGAAATATTACCTTTCTTAGACAAAGGTGAGGTTTGGTGACAAGAAGGGTGGCATCCAGCTGTAGAAAATCTACCTCAACAAATTCTCAATGAGCATTAAAACAATAGTGGTGGTGGTGATGATGATGATGATGATGAGGAGGAGGAGGAGACTGGGATATAATAGCTTCATAGCTTTTTTTTGTATTCTCTGATCACTGCTTTTGGTAATAACTTTGTTTTTGGCAAAATCACTTGACATGCACTTGAGACAGTCTGGAACACGAATAAGTTGTGTAAGATTATAATAATAACTCCAGGGTATCTTGTTAGAAGTGTTTCATTGACATAAATAACAGAGATTTATTGAACAAACTGGTATTTGGGTTCATTTGGTTTTGAGTTTGGTTGTGTTTCTTTTCACAAGTCACTTAAATCTTTTTTTTTCAATACTATCCCGCTCAAGGTGCTGTTATTGTGTTGATTTTAAATGAAATTAGATATCGACTGAAAAATTGTTAATACGAGTAGCACCATGTAAAAAGTACCTATGCTGGCACCATGTAAAAGGCATTCATGCTGGTGCCATGTGAAAAGCACTGGTGCTGATGCCACATAAAAAATACTTGGTACACCCTGTAATCATCATCATCATCATCATTATCATCATCATCATCATCGTTTAATGTTTGTTTTCCATGTTGGACAGTTTGACTGAAAACTGGGGAGGAAGGGGGTTGCACCAGGTTCCAATCTGATTTGGCAAGGTTTCTACAACTGGATGCCTTTCCTAATGCCATCCGCTCTGAGAGTGTAGTGGGTGTTTTTCACGTGCCATGACTATGGTTTTGCTTGGTTTGTCAGGTCAACACCAGTACACTATAGCGCCAAGGGTCTTGATCACCTGTCATTGCCTCATGAGGTCCAATGCTCGAACGGTGTTTTTTATGTGCCACTGGCATACTGAATATCACCGTCCTGCTTTCCAATTTTCTTTTTTCCTTCTCTGGCAGGGTCATTTTTATGTTTGACCCTTCTTTTTTTATCATGCCATATTTGGCTATTTTCACTTCATTCCACTCCATCCTCTTCGGCTTCAGCACACGTGGGTCTATGGTATCTCGACCTCCAGTAGCTTCCGCGGAACTCTTCTTTTCTTCCATTTTTCACTTCCACCCAACGATGGTGGCTTTGCACAAAAATCTTGCTTCAAATTCTTCAAAAAACGAGTCTGGTATAGATGGCAGTAGTTCACTCCAGTTTGCAATATATAGAAAATCAAGCGACATTCAGTTGCTGATCTTGCAACAAGCAAAGCAGCTAGTTATAAAATCTCTGTAAGAGATGAATGTAGTGACTATACTGGCAAGTAATGTTTGTCACCACTTCAACCTGGCTGTTCTGTATGAATGGACATTACTACGATTTTTTAACCCCAAGAGGACATTTCCTCTAGCTGGTTAATGATACTCTTGTAGAAATCCTATACATTTTGTAACAGATTAGATTTTGAAAATAAGGAAAATGAAAGCAATTAGCCATGTTTTGGTAGCTTCACTGAAAGAATAACAAACTTCTGACTCATTGTTTCAGAAGCAAATATGAATGAGGAAGCTTTTATTTAATGGTCCAACATTAATAAACTTGAGCAATAATAATATGTCAAACAACTATAGTTCCCCTGTCTCCATATAGTGTTTATATAGGCAGCAATACCTGTTTGTGCTGAAATAAGTCAGACTAATTCAAAATGGCCACCATACAAATGATTTGAAAATATTTATCTTAGATTTATAGGACACGCAAATATTTCTGACAGGACACATATATATATATATATAATGAAATCTACTTATTTAAACTTGTTAACTGCCATCAGATACTGGTCACCCTATTGAACTGTTTTTAGCTGACTACTGTCCCTCTGGCTTGCTCTATTCCACTCAAACTTAACACATATTTCAAGATGAAAATTATTACTTCACTTACATTACTTTATGAGGTTATTGATGTAAAATTGCCAACAATTTTAGTATTTATTTTTTTCAAGAATAATTCTTTTGGAATAATATATAAATCTTAAATTCCATGTTTGATATTTTTTTCTGCATTTTAATTTCTTTCAACAGTTTTTGCCAATTTTCTCACTGTCATTTAAATTTTCATTAGAATTGTTATTTAAGGTTAAATATTACCATATTTACTCATGTATAAGTCACACGATTTCTTACTTGATTTTAACTGGAAAAACTGGGGTCAAGACTGGTACACATGGCAAAGCTAAAACTATGAACGAAAAAAAAAAATTGTTTCAAGATTTAACATAAAATTAGAGGTGTAATGTAAGCATGAATAAATATGGTATTCTATTGTGTTGTAAATGAATTTTATGTACATGCATTTATATCTAAATATTGATATTAATTTTGATAAACCTGTTTCTTGTAGGAGCATCATTTAAAAGCTCACCAATTTACTCATACTGGCCTACAACCATTTATATGTCCAATTTGTCGCCGAGCATTTAATCAGAAGGCCAATATGCAACGGCATTTACTTATCCATAATGCCGAGAGAGCTTTCCGCTGTTTTACATGTTCCAAAACGTTCACACAACCACAAACCCTCAAAGCCCACATGGTTGTCCATGCTGATTCAAAACCTTACCGTTGCAATCTCTGCTGTAAGTATTTTTATGTTTTATGTTCTGTTTAGTATACTACAAACTAGAAACATTCTATTTCTCACTGCAGCAAATGTACGTAACATAACTAGAGCAGTTAGATCAGAGGTTCTCATCGAGGATCCTTATAACCCTTGAGGGTCCATGTAAGATTTAGTTGTTAAAATTTACCTGTAATAAATTACTATATTTCTGCAATACACAAAATATTTTAACAATTTTTTAAATACAATTTCTAGTAATATTTAATTATAAAAATATAATGGGACTTTTTAAAAGCTTCAAATGGCTAGGGGGAGGTCAGTCTGAGTAAAATTGAAATCAAAAGGGCCACAGGCAAATAATGGTTGAGAACCAATGATTTAGATTAATACATAGAAGAAACTTGCTGAGTTTGATGTTGGAGAATTCAATTAAGATCTGAATGTAAAGATTTATGGGATGTGTGAGTGTTTCTTTTTCATTTTGCAATTGTTTTCTTAAAGTAACTTTGGGTGGAGTAGCTTTGATAAATGTTGTGTTTGCCTAATGTGTTGTCATATTTATTTCCAGAGTTAAATATCTTTTCTCATGTCAGGCATTCAACATTCAACTGTGAATGGTATTTATTGTTTGAGTACAGAGCAAACATTTGTTTTGTTGTAGTGATACAAATTTTTATTATTAGCTATGTCATGTGGCCGATTACAATTGTCATGTGATCCATTGTAATTAACAAGGCCAGGAGTTTGATGTGGAAAGGTTGGTTATGTAATCGAAAAAGTCCTTCAGGTGTAAAAGACTTTGTATGACTCTAGCTTTACTGACACGAAGACCATACCGTATTGCGATAAAGGAATTGAACAAAAACTAAGTGTACTTATTGCACTTCCATCATTTTATCTGGCTCTCATGATAGAATCAATATTATATCAATATTCATATTATGCTGGGAAAAATGCTTAGTGGCATTTCATGTCTTTATGTTCTGAATTCAAATTCCACTGAGGTTGACTTTGTCTTTCGTTCTTTCAGAGTCAATAAAATAAGTACCAGTTGAGCACTGGAGTCAGCATAATTGACTCATCCCCTCTCCTGAAATTGCTGCCGTTGTGCCAAAATTTGAAATCAGTTTTATATCAATATTTTTTTTTTCAAATGACAAAATTACAGAATGTTGTCTTCTCGTTATTTTGAATAATTTGAAACAAATGAACCATTAAAAAAGGGAGAAAGTGCTAGTGCTGTGTTAACACACCTGTGCCAGTACTGTGTAAACACACCTGTGCTGGTGGCACATAAAAAAGCACCCAGCACACTCTGTTAAGTGATTGGTGTTAGGAAGGGCATCCAGCCATAGAGACCAGGTCACAACAGACAATTGGAGTCTGGACATCTCCCTGCTAGCCAGCTCCATGTCAAACCGTCCAACCCAGCATGGAAAGTAGATGTTAAATCCTTTTCTCTCTCTCTCTCTCCTTTTCTTTCTCTTTCTCTCTCCTTTTCTCTCTCCCCCTCCCTCCTCTCCTGCAGCCTACCTCTCTCTCTCTCTCTTGTGCTCTTCCCCGTCAACTGTGTCATCATTACTCTCTTCTTCCATCCCTCCACCTTCCTCATCTCATGCACCATTAGCCATCCACCCCCACCCATATCCATTTTCTCCATCCACCCTTCAACCCTGCCCAATCTATACAGCTCTTACCAATTTCTCCTTCTCCCATTTCCTCTGTCTCTTTCCCCTATTACTGTCATACACTCTTGCAGACCCCCAACTCTTGCACACTCACAGCTTCTCTGTCCCCACTTCTACTCACTTTGTACCTTGAGGTACCACCTGGATGCTACTATTTATCTATATGCAGCTTTTACTGATTTATTTTCACTCTCTCTCCTAAATGGGGGTAATCACATAGGTCCCCCTTTAACAGGAACCTGCTTTGCCCCACTCTCTTCACTCATAATTTAACTCACGTCTCCTAGCCTAAAGAGATGCCCCCTTTCTCCTTGGATCTTGTGGATTTGGATTTGCTGGCTGCATGGTGACCTTGCTAGTGCTAGTGGCACAAAAAAGGCACCCAGTAAAATGGTTGGCATTAGGAAAGACATCCAGTCTGTAGAAATCCTGCCAAAGCAGATGCTAGAGTCTGATGCAGTCCTTGGACCCAGCAGATCCTGCCATGCCAGCTCGGAACGTGGACATTAGATGATGATGATAATCAGACACACACGCACACACCACACACACACACACACACACACACACACACATACTCTTTTACTCTTTTACTTGTTTCAGTCTTTTGACTGTGGCCATGCTGGAGCACTGCCTTTAGTTGAGCAAATCGACCCCAGGACTTATTCTTTAGAAGCCTAGTACTTATTCTATCAGTCTCTTTTGCCGAACCGCTAAGTTACGGGGACATAAACACACCAGCATCAGTTGTCAAGTGATGTTGGGGGGACAAACAGAGACACACAAACACATACATACATATATACATATATACGACAGGCTTCTTTCAGTTTCCGTCTACCAAATCCACTCACAAGGCTTTGGTCGGCCCGAGGCTATAGTAGAAGACACTTGCCCAAGATGCCATGCAGTGGAACTGAACCCGGAACCATGTGGTTGGTAAGCAAGCTACTTACCACACAGCCACTCCTGCGCCTATATGAAAAAGTATGATTCACACTAGTAGTAACCACACACACACACCCACACACACACACACACACACACACACACACACACACACACACACACACACACACAACAAAAGAATAAATATATAGGTGTCACATTTATTTATCAGTAATGCTTGTTTCAATAACTGGCGCTGGGGGGGGGGATTGTTATGTCGATGAAAATGTTGTATCATAATAACACAAAGATTATTTAAATTCATGCAGTATTACCAGAAAACTCCTGCCAGTGATGTCATCACAGCCGTTAAGACTGTAATATCCTTGTATATAGGTTGATGTGGTCATGAATACAATCGGTGGAAAGGTTTTGAATGTCATAGCGAGACAACAGTTCAATTGACATACCGACAGAGGGTCCCAAAATAATGGAATTCACGAGACAGACCGTCACATACATATCTTAATTATGACAACAGTGAAAAGCACTGTGGTTACAATACTACTGATGACAAGGTCAAGCATGTACCAAACTCTAGTGGAATTGTTATTAGGCCAATAGCAAAATAACAATTCTCCAATGAAGTTGAATAAGGCTTCCAGAGATAAGTGACCTTGTTTAGCTGGGACAATACTCAAATGAATTTGGTACTGCACTGTGATAAAAAAAAATTGGGAAAATGTATACTAGGCATATTATACTGAAGTAGATAATATGTTCTGAATAGCAGCAATAATATGTAGCACTTACAATGTAATTTGAACATGGCTTAATGGGTTTACAGTGTATTAAACTTAAACTACATGACCTCTCAGAATTACATATCTGTTTCTCTACAAGTAGATAAAGAATAAGCACTCCTCAATCGGTGATGATGCACATCTTCATGCTCGTTATCACAATGATGATGATGATGATGATGGTGATAATAATAATAATCCTTTCTACTATAGGCACAAGGCTTGGAATTTTGGAGGAGAGATTACATTGACCTCAGTATGCATTTTGGTACTTATTTTATTGACCTCGAAAGGACGAAAGGCAAAAATCAACCTTGGCAGAGTTTGAACTGAGCATATAAAGATGGACGAAATACCATTATGTATTTTGTCTGGCATGCTAATGATTCTACTAGCTCATTACCTTTAGAACAATAATAATAATAATAATAATAATAATAATAATATGGGTTCAATACCACCCAATCAACAACCTTATGGTATTGTATACTGTGTGATGTCTACTATAATAATAATAATAATAATAATAATAATAATAATAATAATATGGGTTCAATACCACCCAATCAACAACCTTATGGTATTGTATACTGTGTGATGTCTACTATAATAATAATAATAATAATAATAATAATATAATAATAATAATAATGATAATAATTTAATGTTTGTTTTCCATGCTAGCATGAGTTTGATGGTTTGACAGGTGCTAGTGAGCCAGGGACTGGATTATGCTCCAGTGTCTGTTTTGGCATAGTTTCTGTGGTTGGATGCCCTTTCTAATGCTGATCACCTTACTGAGTGTACTGGATGCTTTTGAGATGGCACTGTCACTAGTAAGGTCACCAAATAACTTGCAAGAAAAGCTCCTTCAACTGAAGGTGTGTGTGTGTGTGTGTGTGTGTGTGTGTAGTATTGAAGGAAGTGGCTTTATGCCAGGTGATGATAGATTAGAGGGATAAGAAACAGGGGTCTTGCTGCAGGGAAGATAAATGGCTACCTCAGTTGGCAAAAGAGAGAAGATGGTAACGAAGAAGGTATCAGTGTGTATTCTGAAATTACAGGGAGGTGAATATAACAGAAGTGGTATGGTTGGGTAAATAAGTTCATCAGAGCGTGAGATATGAGTGGTAGATATACAGAGACAGGGATAGAGGGAAATGCAATTATAATAATTTTGGTTGACTTAGCTGTTTATGTCCAGGACAGTTCTATCTTAATCCTTCATGTTCTTACTTTCTGTTGTATATCTATTTCAGCTAAAGAGTTTGGTCGACTCCATAACCTTCAGGGTCACATGCACATGCATAATAACTCCAAGCCGTTCGTATGTTTCTGTGGGAGTTCCTTTACACTCAAAGGTACGTCTTTTATTCTTTGAGTTTTTTTTTCTAAATTTTGTAAACGTTTGTTAATATTTTGTAATTACTCTAAAAAAAAAAATTTCAATGTAATCACTGCTGTATAGATTTGGACGTCTCTAAATGTCTCAGAAGCTATTCATACATTTCTGTACAACAGGAATAAAAGTTTTGCTAGATAAAACTGAAGGAAAATTCTTGTAATTTTTCGTCACATATTTCAAATATTTAAAGTATAGATTCTTAAAAAAAAAAAAAGATAAGACTACTAAGTCATGAGCAGTTTTTAAGGATCAGTGCTGAGCACTGGTTGGTTTTATGGCATAAATTTTCCTGCTGGTCAGTTCCAGATAATATTCATGTAAGTTCTGGTATCACTAATTCAGTTAGCTCGCTGAAGATACCAGAACTTACATGAATATTATCTGGGACAGACCAGCAGGAAAATGATACATTATTATGCAGTATTCTGTCAAGAAGTGACATTCTAGCAGTGGATTTGAACTCATGACCTGTGATTAGGTAGTTCAGTACCTTATCAATTTAACCACTTTGTCTCTACCAAACAACTACTGATAGAAGATAGTTTGTATCCAGGAAAATTTACTAGAATTTTGATTAAGTTTTGAAGAGAGAGTAAGATTGGTGTTACCTGAATAATGATCTTTGCAAGGAAGAACCGCATGTGATGATTAATGCAGAGTTTAGGGACAAGAAAAGGACAGAGAATATGGGTTTAAGTAGAGATGTGGTTCTGGTTGCAAGCTTTGAAGAGTTGAGACCATTCCACTAAGAAATAATGAGGTATAGATGATAGCTCTATAACAGACCTTGTTTTTGCATTTTTACAGTTTTCATTATCTTTGTGAAAATTTATCAGTTAATAGATAGCAAATTTCTAAACGTCTGTTAGCAAGGGAGGTAACTTAAGTTTATTGATCTAAGGGAGATAAGTTTATCACACTTGCAGTTGCCGAAGTAGATTAGTCACTTATACTGTGGAGAAAATCTTATGAGCTAATCCTGTTCTGGGGGAATTTAGGACGTTGTCACATCCATCATCATTATATATGTCACCACTTGCTACATATCATCAGTTGCAATTTATATAATCTCTATAGCAAGAAACGTCTTTTGCTAAATAAATCAACAGTTATTTTGTTTTTGTATTTGGTTTGTAAGATTTGTGATGCAAACTTGTATTGAAACAAACTGACTGATTGATTGACTGAACAATTAATCAAACAATCAATTAGTTAATTGGTAAAATGGTTACCCAACTGACTAATAATAATAATAATAATAATAATGATAACGATTTCAAATTTTGGCACAAGGCCAGCAAGTTTAGAGCAGGAAATAAGTCAATTACACCAACCATAGTGCCCAACTGGTACTTATTTTATCAAGCCATTAAAGGTTGAAAGGCAAAGTTAACCTTGGCAGAATTTGAGCTCAGAATGTAAAGATGGACGAAGTACCACTAAGCGAAGTACCACTAAGCAATAACAGCAACAACTGTGCCGATAGCAAGAGCTTTCAAGAGGAAGAGAGAGCGAGATTCTGCCAGAAATAGAACTAGTGCCTGCATTTATTACTGACGTAATGATCCTCCATAGATCTCAGCTGCTAGTTTTGTTGAAGCAGTGTAAAATGATGGTAGGAGCCTGGTGTTCCATTTTAAACTTTCGTGACTCTAATTCTCTGAAGATCTGAATTAATTTCTTTATCGATCCACCAAAACCTCTGTTTCTCCTGAATATACACTGTTGAAATTGGGATGTATCTAACATATTTTCTTTCATACCATCAAATTTGGAATTTAACTGTAATCTTATAGATTATTCATTGATTCTTGGTTGTGGTTTGATCAAGCAGAGATAATCAAAATCATTTCAGCTATGATCATTCCACCATTTTTTCTGTTTTGTTTTTTAATGAATGTAGAACTAAATTATGGAATATATCATTCACTTTTTTTAAGACATTAACCCATATATGAACATAAAAAAATTCACTGTAGTTAGATTAAATATTATGGTAAGCTTTCACAATCTGAAAAAGAAGGACAATATGCAACTGTTAGCTATGGGTGTCGACTACGTACTGAACATTTCATATGCTCAGTCAGATGCTTCCTGGCGAGTTCATATTCAAACAAGTAGAAGCAGGTTTTGCATTGCAAAAACACAACCAGGGGTATATATGGGTTAACATGATGCTTGAAGGAGATTTAACTACTATTTATTGCAGATCAAAGCTTCCTTGTTGGCTTGATTATTTATTGGTTGAAGGAGTAGTTGCAAGCCACATTATGCTTTCAAGATTGATAAGATCAGCATTTCTATTTTTAAAATATAATACTCTTGATTGGACTATATCAGGTGGAGAAGAGCCATGCAAGGAACGTGAAGAGAGCACAGCATAAAGACGGAAAGTCACGTTGGTGCTCCAGCATGACTACAGCCATTTGGCTGAAATCCATAAATAAATAAATAGATAAATATATTCATGGGTAAATCAGAAGAGGAATAAAGAGAGTCCTGATCTTTTATGTATGGGGTTAGCTTGAAGCTAACCCTTTGTTACTAAGATTAATTTTAGAATATAATGTGTATCCATAGGTAAGAAAAGTATGAACAGAACCCTAATCTCTATGTGTTGGAAAAGAATGAAGTGAGCTCTGGTGTTTGTGATGTGAGCTCTGGTGTTTTGTGATGTGAGCTTGAAGCTAGAACTTTGATTCTAAGATTAATTTCAGTATTTTAATGCTCCTCAGCACCTGAATGTTATTTGTATAATTGATTTTGTATTTTCTTTTTCTCTTATATTTTCTTCAGGAAATCTCAATAGACACAAGAAAGTGAAACATGGTCTTAATGAAACTACGGAAAGTATGGAGGAAGATGCTGTGAATTTTCTCACAGAGCGATGCCGTGACTCTGAAGGTGACAAAGATTCCAGTGTTGAAAAACTAGGCGACAAAGAAGGAACGTCTGGCGGTCGGAAACAACGGAAAAATACGAAAAGCAGTCAGAAGAAGCGAACA